>NC_079439.1:984542-997042 GCF_903798145.1 Danio aesculapii
TGTGCCAAAACTTTCTTCAGTTAAGCAAAGAGAAAGCTGAAGTGATTGCGTTTGGGAACAGAGATGAGGTTCTCAAGGTGAATGCGTACCTTGGCTCTAACAAAAAAAATAAGGTCAAGAATCTTGGTGTGACTCTGGAGTCAGATCTGAGTTTCAGTAGTCATATCAAAGCAGTAAGTAAATCAGCATACTATCATCTCAAAAACATTGCAAGAATTAGATGCTTTGTTTCCAGTGAAGACTTAAAGAAACTTGTTCATGCTTTTATCAGCAGCAGGGTGGATTACTGTAACGGCCTCCTCACTGGCCTTCCTAAAAAGACAGTCAGACAGTTGCAGCTCATCCAGAACGCTGCGGCCAGAATTCTGACCAGAACCAGGAAATCAGAGCACATCACACCTGTCATCAGGTCTTTACACTGGCTCCCAGTCACATTTAGAATAGAGTTTAACGTATTATTACTGCTCTATAAATCACTAGGAGCTCAATACATTACAGATATTCTCTCTGAATACAAACCTAACAGATCACTCAGATCTTTAATATCAAATAAACTAGAAACTCCAAGAGTTCAGTCAGAGCAGGGTGAATCTGCTTTCAGCTACTAACAGCGCCCCCTGCTGCTGGAATCAGCTTCCAGAAATGATCAGATGTGCTCCAACATTAGACACATTCACATCAAGACTGAACACACATCAGTTCAGCTGTGCCTTTACTGAATGAGCACTGATCCCACACATCACACTATCGTGTCTTTCTCTTCTTCTTCATTCTTTTATAACCGGTTTGATCTGCTTTTAATCATTTTATTTTCATGTCTCTTTTATTCCTGTTTATGTAAAGCACTCTGAATTGCCACGGTGTGTGAAAGGTGCAGAAATAAACTTGCCATGCCTATCTATCTACATTTATACATACACACACACTTTGGCGCCATCTTGAGACTGAGTTATTATATTAATAAGTATATAGGTTAGGTTACTTTATTTATACCCGAAGGTCGATTTGTTTAGCAGTCAAGAGTCCTCAGCTCACAACAGTGTCACACAAAGGAACTCACACAATAACAACAATAAACGAACATTAAGACATAAAACATAAACATAAAAACACTTATAAAGTATACATGAATAATCACTTCAAGTGCCCCCCCCCCAAAAAAATGTTTAAAATGATCTAAAATTATGCAAGTCACCGAAATACCTCTGCTTTAGTCTCATTTAAATATCTAATGGCTGATGGTATGAAACTATTTGTGTATCGTTTCGTTCTACAGCTTAATACTAGAAACCAGCGAGCAGAAGGAAGGAGCTGAAACTCTGAGTGTAGAGGATGAGCAGTGCCACTTAAGATTGAGTTTGGGATTCTCTTTATCGGCCTGGTGTACACAGCCTCTAAATTAGCTAGTGACACCCCGGTCAGCTTACTGGACCACTTAACTATCTGATTTAGTGAGTTTTTATTCTTGACAGAGAGATTGTCAAAGGATAAGACAGATTCAAGAAAAGCATTATAGAATAAAATCATCATGTGTTTGTCAATATGGAAATGATTTAGCTTTCGCTGGAGCCCCTTTTACACAATTCTCAAAGTAAAGTTTAGAGTCAATAATTGTGCCAAGTTTTTTGTATGATTGCACACTTTCCACAGGCTGATTTTTAATGGAAGTGCTCACCTGTGTGTTAGCAGCCTTCCTAAAATCAATGATCATATCTTTTGTCTTTAAAACATTTAACTGAAGATATGACTCCTCACACCATCTGACACAGTCAGTTAGTACTGGACCATGACCGGTTTCATTATCATGAAGTTGGCTGACAATGACAGTGTCATCTGCATACTTAATGATGGCTCTATTTACAGTAACTGATGGTTCTGGCACATGTTTGTGTAAAGGATGTATAACAGAGGTGAAAGAACACATCCTTGTGGGGACCCGGTTGAGGAGCAGACTTTATCAGATAAGCATCTATTCACTCTAACACCTTGTGTTCGATTAGTTAGAGAGTTAAGGATCCAGCCCACCAGGTTATTACAGTCTACTAATTAAAATGTGAGGTTGAATTGTGTTAAAAGCAGAAGAAAGGTCGACAGACAGAAGTCTGGCATGGGAACCATTTTTTCCCAAATGTTTAAAAAGCAGGTTCAACAGAGTAACTGTGGCATCCTCTACTCCTCGGTGAGGCCTATAGGCAAACTGCATGGGATCAAGTGCATACTCTGTTCTCCTCAGTATTTCAGACCTCACAAACTTTAACAATTTTCATCACAACTGATGTTAGGGCTATGGGTCTGAATTCATTAAAAGTTTGGGAGGAGCTGGATTTGGGTACAGGGACTACCACAGCATCCTTCCAAACCTTAGGTACCTGTTGTTCTAGTAACGATCCATTAAAAATGTATTAAAAAATTGGACTTAATTCTCTTGCACAGATTTTAAGTGTGCGACCACAAATATTGTCTGGTCCACTGCTCTTGTTCACTCTTACCGAGAGGAAGGCCGTATGCACATCTGTTTGTTGTATGATAAAATGCTGTCCACCTGTAAGTGGTCAGTAGCTTGTTGAACCTATGCCATGAAGGGTTAAGGCATTCTGAGAGCAAAAGGGGGTCCAACCTGGTACTAGTAAGGTGTACCTAATAATGTGGCCAGTGAGTGTTTATTTCTTATTATTCAGGCATATAATAATGGTTAATATGTTAATAAATGCTTTATTAACTAAACTTCATGCAGTTTAGTAAGCTAATCTAAAGTGAGGACTAGTTCTGCTCTGCAAAGGCTCAAATGTATTAAATGAATAATAAATCTCTGTAATCCAGTGTAAAAATTAAATGAGTGTACAGTTTAAAGATCGCTGAATAACAGGAGAGTCAAAACACACCATCATTACATAAAACAACAACAATACAATCAGTTAAACTACAGTTTGGCGTGACGCAGCGGCGCAGTAGGTAGTGCTGTCGCCTCACAGCAAGAGGGTCGCTGGTTCGAGCCTTGACTGGGTCAGTTAGCATTTCTGTGCTGCATGTTCTCCCTGCATTCGCGTGGGTTTCCTCCGGGTGCTCAGGTTTCCCCCACAGTCCAAACACATGCAGTACAGGTGAATTGAGTAGGCTAAATTGTCTGTAGTGTGTGAATGAGTGTGTATGATTGTTTCCCAGGAATGGGTTGCGGCTGGAAGGGCATCCGCTGCGTAAAACATGTGCTGGATAAGTTGGCGGTTCATTCCGCTGTGGTGATCCCGGATTAATTAAGGGACTAAGCCGAAAATAAAATGAATGAATGAATGAACTACAGTTATTGTATATCTGGATACAACAGCAATGATGTGTTGTTGACTTGATGCGGCTTCATGTGTGTGTCTTCAGTCTCGATGTTCTGTTAACGACAAATGTTCAGTCCAAACCTTCCCCGAGTCTGAACACTGACGCTTCTGCCATGAGTGACACGTCTGCAGGACGAAAGTACTTTTCCCTTATGCAGGAAAACACACACACACACACACACACACACACACACACACACAGGTGTTTATTGACTTTCCTGTGAGCAGAAGAGGAAAGTAAAAGCCCCACGGTCTGAAGAACATCAAGTGTTCACGTCTGACAGACACACACTTACACTCGCTCGCAGAAGCTACTGCTCTGACCACACCTGCTGTGCGTGTGTGTGTGAGTGTGTGTGTGTGAGAGAGAGAGAAAGAGAGCGTGTGAGAGAGACAGTGAGTGTGTGTGTGTGAGAGAAAGACAGAGAGTGTCTGTGTGTGTGTGTGTGTGTGTGTGTGTGTGTGTGTTTGTGTAAGTGTACAAAAGTGTGTGAGTGAACAAGTGTATGTGTGTGAACAAGATTGCGAGTGTGTGAGTGAGAGAGAGAGAGATTGCGAGTGTGTGTGTGAGAGAGACAACAAGTGTGTGTGTGTGTGAGAGAGAGAGAGATAGTGAGTGTGTGTGTGCTGTACATGAGTAAGTATTTGTGTGTGATTGTGAGTGTGTATGTGTGAGTGTGACAGCGAGTGTGTGTGAGTTTGTATGTGTGTGTGTAAGTATGCAAAAGTGTGTGAGCAAGTGTGAGCAAGTGTGTGCATGTGTATTTCTTGCCTGTCTGTGTGTATGTGTGTGTTCACAAGTGTCTGTTTGTTTGTGTTTGCATGTAAGTGTGTGCGTCTCTTTCTCTGTGTGTGTGTGTGTGTGTGTGTGTCTGTCTGTCAGATAGCATCTTTGACTGATTACCACAGATTAAACTGAGATGCCAGTGTGTGTGTGTGTGTGTTTGTGTGTACATGTGAGTGTATGTGTGCAAGTGTGTGAGTTTCTGTGAGTGTGTCCAAAAGTGTGTGTGTGTGTGTGTGTGTGTCCATCAGATAGCATCTCTGACCAATTACCACAGATTACAGTGAGATGTCAGTGCGGATGTGTGTGTGTGTGTGTGTGTGTGTGTGTGTGTGTGTGTGTGTGTGAGGCAGATTGCAGGGGAACTATGCAAGATAAGCGCTGGGTGCATTTAAACGGAAAGCTTTACCAGACAAACATCATCAGAGGATAAATAAAGTCCTGTGTGCTGTGTGGAGGTGTTGAGGCGCTCGTTACTGTCGCTTTAACTAAACGCCGGCTGGATTTTCTGCTTCACTAGCATCTGTCCCCAGATAACTCTAGGAGACGAGTGCAGAAATGGCTTTAAAAGCCTGTCGCAGACGTGTCCGCAAGCCTAGAATTAGCGGAAAGAATTTAACAGCGTAGTGTGACGGCTAAACGCTGCTCGACTTGATGCGTTTCAGACGTTTTATGATGTGTGATTGTATGTAAATGCGGGACTTCTGAGTATAACACAGGCCTGGAGTGTAGCAGAGATGAAGCGGAGTATCCAGTGTAGTTAAACATGTGGGTAAACTAATTACTTTACTTATTTTAGATGCTAATTATTCCACAAATGCAAAATAAAGAAAGAAATGTTTTATACAGAGCATCTGGAGAGTATTGCTAGCACTTCACATTTGTTTATGTTACAGCCGTATTCCAGAATGGATTTAATTGATTAGTTCCTCAACATTCTACACACAATCCCCCATAATGACAATGTGGACAAAGAGTTTCTGAAATTGTTGCAGATTTATTAAAAATAAAAAGCTGATAAATCACATGTACATCAGTATTCACAGGCTTTGCTCAATACTTTGTTGATGCACTTTGGCAGTGATTACAGACTCAAGTCTTTCTGAATTGGACTGGTTGGACGGGAAGCGACGGTGTGCAGCCATTTTCAGATCTCTCCAGAGAGGTTCAATAGGATTTAGGTCTGGGCTCTGGCTGGGCCACCCAAGGACATTCACAGAGTTGTTGTGAAGCCACTCTATTGATATTTTGGCGGTGTGCTTTGGGTCATTGTCCTGCTGGAAGATGAACCGTCGCCCCAGTCTGAGCTCAAGAGCACTCTGAAGCAGGTCTTCATTCAGGATGTCTCTGTACATCGCTGCATTCATCTTTCCCTCTATCCTGACTAGTCTTCCAGTTCCTGCTGCTGAAGAACATCCCCACAGCATGATGCTGCCACCACCATGCTTCACTGTAGGGATGCTATTAGCCTGGTGATGAGCGCTGCCTGCTTTTCTCCAAACGTAACGCCTGGCGTTCACTCCAAAGAGTTCAGTTTGAGTCTCATCAGAGCAGAGAGTTTAGTTTCTGATGGTCTGAGAGTCCTTCAGATGCCTTTTGGCAAATTCCAGGCGGGGAGTGTCTTCAGTCCGGCCGCTCTACCATACAGGCCTGATTGGTGGATTGCTGCACAGATGGTTGTCCTTCTGTAAGGTTCTCCTCTCTCCACAGAAGAACGCTGGAGCTCAGACAGAGTGACCATCAGGTTATTGATCACCTCCCTGACTAAGGCTCTTCTCCCCCGATCACTCAGCTTAGATGGCCGGCCAACTCTGGTGGTTCAGACATCTTCCACTTACGTATGATGGAGGCCGCTGTGCTCAATGGAACTTTCAGAGCAGCAGAAATGTTTCTGTAACCTTCCCCAGCTTAACTTTTTGAGCTTAGGTGAAAAACTAAATCTGTTGGAGACGTCAAATAGATTAAGTACCGAAAAAGTCCACAGAGAGGGGGTGATGGAGAAGTTCCAGAGTAAAATGAGAAAATATGATACACCGGTGTCATTAATTTTAGCAGTAGTACTAAGTTAGTAGTTTAACATGGTTCAAACACACCTTTTTCTTACTTGTTTCATGTAAAAATATGAACAGAACTGATCCATGCGTGTCTTTTTCCTTAACAAAAATGGCATTTAAACCTAATTGTCAATCAGCCTCTTAAATCAATAATCTGCTAATGCGCTGCTGGTTTAGACGTGAACAGGCTTGAATGCGAGCTGCAGCGACAGGCCTCAGATCAGGTGAATCTGGGCACGTCTCAGCGCTTGATATAATGTGACGGGATCAATGCATTTCAATCCTGACCCCCTGCGGGTGGATCTGCTCTCGGCCTTTAACCCCGCGCCGCAGCCCGAGGTACGAATAATCCACAGCCGGAGCATTGCAGGCAAATGGTGCGTGAAGAGAGCCATCATGCTTTATTCAGCTGCCCGTATACATATTGTTGTCCCTCCTGAAAGACTTACAGCAAGTAAATTTCTCTCTTTCCTCATGTTAGCCGTGCCTCATTTGCTTTCAATCAAAGGCCGGAGTGGAGAGAAATGCAGCGAGGAGGAAGAAAAAAAGGTGGAAAGAATGAGTGAAGGGATGAAAGTCGAGCAGTAAATCTGGCCACTGGATTGGAAGTGACGCGTAAATCGCCGTGTCCTGAACCTGAGCCGATGCTAAACGCTGACAAATCTCGATCTGATAGCGGCAGATCATTTGCATTTTAACACAATATGACTGAACGTCTTCACTTATGAGGCCTGAGAGATCCACGTTCACCTGTTGGTTTGTTTGTTTGTATACTTATTGTCCCTCACGGGGAAATTTCTGTGGACTCTCAGAGCACTTCAGCCAGTTCTGACACAATAAAAATGCTAAAATAAGCAAACGAATTACATACTAGAAAAACATAAGCACACTACTGATCAGTGTTCAATAGTCTGACTGACACTGGGATAAGTCTGTATCTTCTACCACATGGTGAATGATCGTAACGTGAAGAGTACATGAGATGGACTGTTCAGAATTCTGTTCGCTTCATTCAGAGTGCATTGCTTGTAGAGTGTTTGAATACTGGTGAAGGTTTCTGATCCTATTAGTCTCGTAGCAGTTCTGATAATATATAAATAAAATTGATTTCAGATTTAGAGAAAGATTGCCATACCATGCACCATGTAGATAGACCATACCTGATGACACTCAAATACAGCCGGACAAAATAAGTACATGTTGTTCTTGCCAACAGCACAGAACCATTGCCTTCGTAGAAAACACAGTCTTTGGTGAAGCTTTCACAGATCCAGTTTACGTGAGTGTCCCATGTTAGAGAGTCAGAATTATTAGCCCCCTTTGAATTTCTTTTTTAAATATTTCCCAAATGATGTTTAACAGAGCAAAGAAACTTTCACAGTATGTCTGATAATATTGTATCTTCTGGAGAAAGTCTTATTTGCTTTATTTCGGCTAGAATAAAAGCAGTTTTTAATAGTTTTAAACACCATTTAAATACGCTATTTCCCTGTAAAATAGTGTTTTTGAAGATAAGGGTATTTTCTTGTGGTTGATTATGATTTATTAACATGAGAGACTGTTGGTAATCTTCGAGTAGCCGTCTAGCTAATCGACACAATATAACAAATGCATTTTTTAATGTTTTGGACTGTCGGAGCTTCATTATATTGATGTAAATATGCTATTCTCCTGTGAAATAATGTTGTCGAAGGTGAGGGTAAATATTTCTTGTGTGGTTAGTTATGTGTGTTGAGGTGAAGGTGAGATTGTCTTTAACGCCTCATTCACTCGGGGCGTCAGATTTAACGCGTCTCTTTGAATGGGTGACGTCAGGCGTTGCCACTGCATTGTGGATCCATCACGCTGTATCAGAGGCATTGCTCGCTGCAGAAGTTGGGAATTGCTCAACTTTTCAAGCGCTGACGGAATCGTCAGCCAATCAGATCGCTGTATGCAAATACACCAGCTCTGGCAGTGGGCTATTGCTAACAAATTTAATTGGCTGACGCTGCTATGATGATACACATCAGCCCCAACTTCAGACACGCCCTCTGCCAAGCGTTGACGCTGAAGCTCCGTGTGAATGGAGCGTAATCATGTGGCCGTCTAATGTATTTTAAATGTTATGGACTGTTGGATTTTCATTGTATTGATGTAGACTTAAACGATGATAATTGAGGTGATATTTTTCTGTGAATTAATGCTTTGGATATGAAGGTAAATAGTCCTTATGTGGTTAAAATGAGAAAATATTTTGAAATCAGCGAGTGGCCGTCTAACCAATGACTCAATGTGATTGATTATGGGATAAAAGGATGGAGTGAGAGGTTTGCGTCACACACTGAGGAAGGCATTGTGCTGAAACGTTTGTGTTTTCGTATCACCTGAAGTAAAAATAAAAACAGTACGAAGCAATTACTTAATGATGTGACCTTTTTGATCAGTAGTATTGACAAGATTAACGCACCAAAGGAGTTTCTTTAAAAACCGCGAGCATGCAGGGCAAACTTCATTACTCTACAAAAGCCATGTTAAGGTCAATTTTATATTAAGCTGTATTTTTTCTGATAGTCTACAAAACAAACCATCATTATAAACAAACCATCATTATACAATAACTTGCCTAATTACCCTAACCTGCCTAGTTAACCTAATTAACCTAGTTGAGCCTTTAAATGTCACTTTAAGCTGAATACTAGTGTCTTGGAGAATATCTAGTCTAATATTATTTACTGTCATCATGACAAAGAGAAAATAAATCAGTTATTAGAGATGAGTTATTAACACTATTATGATTAGAAATGTGCTAAAGAAATATACTCTTTGTTAAACAGAAATTGGGGGGAAAAATAAACAGGGGGGG
This sequence comes from Danio aesculapii, assembly GCF_903798145.1. Classification (NCBI taxonomy): domain Eukaryota; kingdom Metazoa; phylum Chordata; class Actinopteri; order Cypriniformes; family Danionidae; genus Danio; species Danio aesculapii. The sequence continues at coordinate 993,552 of NC_079439.1, forward strand.
CTAATAATTCTGACTGTATCAATGTAAATTCCCAAATACTTGTATGACTGTACCTGAGTGATTAGTTGATTATGTACAAACACCGGTGAATGCTCGACAACACACTTGGGATTAAAGATTAATAGTTTTTCTTTTCGTATTAACTTTTAAGAAGGTTTTCATCACACCACTCAACAAATGAATCAGTCTCAGAAAAATAAACAGAAGCAGGATCTTGTTTTTATTAATATGACCGTATCATCGGAGTATTTAAGAATACAATTCTTATATAATATATAATAATATAATATATAATCTTTTATAATATATAATAATATAATATATAATATTTTATAATAATATAATATAATATATAATCTTATACAATATATAATAATATAATATATAATCTTATATAATATATAATAATATAATATATAATCTTATATAATATAGAATAATATAATATATAATCTTATAAAATATATAATAATATAATATATAATCTTTTATAATATAGAATAATATAATATATAATCTTATAAAATATATAATAATATAATATATAATCTTTTATAATATAGAATAATATAATATATAATCTTATATAATATATAATAATATAATATATAATCTTATATAATATATAATAATATAATATATAATCTTATATAATATATAATAATATAATATATAATCTTTTATAATATATAATAATATAATATATAATCTTATAAAATATATAATAATATAATATATAATCTTTTATAATATAGAATAATATAATATATAATCTTATATAATATATAATAATATAATATATAATCTTATATAATATATAATAATATAATATATAATCTTTTATAATATATAATAATATAATATATAATCTTTTATAATATATAATAATATAATATATAATCTTTTATAATATATAATAATATAATATATAATCTTTTATAATATATAATAATATAATATATAATCTTATATAATATATAATAATATAATATATAATCTTATATAATATATAATAATATAATATATAATCTTATATAATATATAATAATATAATATATAATCTTATATAATATATAATAATATAATATATAATCTTATAAAATATATAATATATAATCTTATATAATATAATCTTATATAATATATAATAATATAATAAAATGTGAGTGTCTGCTTGAGCACTCATTAGTATATAAAGTAAACAGAAGCGATGAGCTCACACAACCCTGAGGGACACCAGAACTACTGTATTTAACTTGGGACAAACTGTTATTCACTTTGACTGCCTGAGTTCAGTTCGTTAAAAAGGAGTAATACCATTCAACAACTGTAGGATTTACGTACTCATAACCTTTTAGTTTCCTAATTAAAACATGTGGTTGAACCGTATTAAACGCTGAGCTAAAATCAAAGAAAAGTCCAACAGACTACTGTAATGGCATCACATGTACCTACTCCTTTGCTTTACACAAACCGAAGTGGATCAAGCTGATTACTAATATTCTCTCTCAGCATCGACACCATATACTTTGTAAGTCGGTTTGATGTCAGACTTACACTTTTATTTAAAGCAAACACGATGATGACTTCTGTATTGTTAGTATTAGTAATGCTCAGACTGTTGAGAGTGTCGTTCTGTTTATTCACTTTTAAAACAGAATGCTTGATTCTGATTGGCTGATGGGCATTATTACTGTCAGATAAAGGCACAGCTAAAGTAGTTCCGGCAGGTTTTGAGCAGCTCCATATCACTCCGCTGAATGAGTTATTTCACAGCGACACCGGTCAGAAATCACATCAGAACTGTCAGTAATTGACTCTGCTTTATTGAATTATGTAAAGAGTAACTGACATCAGGCCGTCTAATTGGTAGAATATAATACACACCTCTCTCTCCCCTTTTATTTTAGATTTATGTGTGTATATGTGTTTTGTTTTGGTTTATTTACTAATTAACATCAGTATTTACCTTTATTATTTAATATGCATATAAATGTTTAAGTTATACTCTTCCATTTTAATGTTTTGTTAATATAGTAATGTTCTGTATTTGATAGTCATCTGTATTATTTCCAAATCAATCAATAATACCACAGATCTGCTGAATGCTTGATTCTGATTGGCTGACGGTTCTGTTTATTCACTTTTAAAACGGAATGCTTGATTCTGATTGGCTGATGGGTATTATTACTCAGATAAAGGCACAGCTAAAGTAGTTCCGGCAGGTTTTGAGCAGCTCCATATCACTCCGCTGAATGAGTTATTTCACAGCTACAACAGTCAGAAACACATCAGAACTTTCAGTAACTGACATCAGGCAGTCTAATTGTTAGAAAATAATGCTCACCTCTCTCTCCCCTTTTTATTTTAGTTTCCTGTGTGTGTGTGTGTGTGTGTGTGTGTGTGTGTACATGTGTTTTGTTTCGGCTGATGAACATTTTTATTGTCAGATAAAGGCACATCTAAAGTAGTTCCGGTAGGTTTAGAGCGCATTACAGCTCCATATCACTCCGCTGAATGACTAGAGTAAATTCACTGCTACAACAGTCAGAAACACATCAGAACACAACAGAAGGTCAAAGTCGTGTTGGTGTCTATTGTGCATTTTAGATGTTTTCACATCCCAGCAGAACAATTAGTCCCTTGTTCATCAGGGGTCACCACAGCGGGATGAACCACCAACTATTCCAGCATATGTTTAACATAGTGGATGCCTTTCCAGCTGCAACCCAGTACTGGGAAACACCCATACACACATTCTTTCTCTCTCTCACACACACACACACACTCATACACTACTACCAGTGTAGTTGATCAATTCCCCTATAGCGCATGTGTTTGGACTGTGGGGGAAACCGGAGCACCCGGAGGAAACCCACACCAACACGGGGAGAACATGCAAACTCTGCACCACCGTGCACTTTAACACATGATAAAAATTCTAAACTCTGTCCTGGTGACACTTTAGCTGCAGTAATAATGAATGTATTGTGCGGATCTCTTACCTTGGGATTCTCCAGAATGCCAGACTCATAGCTGTTGAAATACAGGTTCATTATTATTATTATTATTATTATTATTATTATTAAGTATTATCAGATGTAGATGAGCATCTTAAATTCACCTGATGTGCATCAGATTGGCGTCCATACTCCACGGAGCCTTCGGCGTAACGGGAACAGGAATGTTGTGTTTCTGAATGAAGAAAAAGCAAAGATTTATCTCAACCAAAATATAAGATTTGACAATATATATGTGTGTGTGTGTGTGTGTGTGTGTGTGTGTGTGTGTGTGTGTGTGTGTGTTATACATAAACTATTCGCTCTCCTGTGAATGTATTTCTCTTCTTCAAATATTCCCCAAATGATGTTGAACAGATTCAGGAATTTCTCACAGTATTTCTGATAATATTTGTTCTTCTGGAGAAAGTCTTATTTGCTTTATTTCAGCTAGAATAAAAGCAGTTTTTAATTGTATTTAACCCATTTTAA
>NC_079439.1:1002042-1004542 GCF_903798145.1 Danio aesculapii
ATAATAATAATAATAATAATAATATATTAATTATAATAATACTACAATATTAATGATAATAATAATAATAATAATAATAATAATATGTACTATTATTATTGTTATTATTATTATTATTATTATGTACCGTTATTATTATTATTAATATTGTAGTATTATTATAATTAATATACTATTATTATTATTATTTATCATTTTTATTTTCAAAGAAATTTACAAGACTACTTTCAGGTCTATAAATGATCTTTTATATTCCCCTTTATAAACAGTTTAATACAGTAATACCCGATTTAAAAAATAAAATAAAAATAAATAAATAAATAAAAAAGATCAGTTCCCCTATAGCGCATGTGTTTGGACTGTGGGGGAAACCGGAGCACCCGGAGGAAACCCACGCCAACACGGGGAGAACATGCAAACTCCACTCAGAAACACCAAGCGACCTTCTTGCTGTGAGGCAATTGTGTTACCCACTGTGCCATCGTGACGCCCTATTATTATTATTATCCACTCATTAACATAACTGTAAGTGTCTTTATTAAAACTGTTTTTGATAACCCTCATGAACGTAGTTTATTTGAGGAGCTGTAGTTGTATTGAGCAGATTGATCACCTCTGCATACTCCATCAGGTCCTTCCGGCCACGGAAACGGTTGTAAAACTCAGGAATCCTCCACGGAGCGATGACCTGATGGAGAAACACACAGATTATTATTATCGTTATTATTATAGCCTTTATTTTACCAGGGGAAAAAAAAAGCACAATGAGGTTAAAAATCTCATTTACAAGAGCATCCTGGCCAAGATTAAGCAGTATAGAACAGCATCTGTGCTTATGTTAGACTGTTTTTATTATTCCCAAGGTTTCCATAATCCTGGACCAGGCCGTATCCTGAGCAACTGCTGTGGTGGTCATGGAGGAGCGGAGAGCATGAGACTGATTCCTGAAAGACCCTAGTGACAGACGAGTCCTCGCATTGATCCTGAAGGGTCAGCCTGTACACCAGCCTGTGATCTCTCCCACCTACAGCTTCTCCATGATGGACGTCCAGCGCTCTCCAGCCTCCGGCGCCTAGACTGCAGCTCTGCACAAGACATTTAGCCAGAGGAGAAATGGTGGTGTCCAACTGAGCCTGGTTTCTCTCCAGGTTTTTTCATTCACTTTGGTCAATTGGTGAAGTTTGTTCCTCCACTGTCGCCACTGGCTTGCATAGTTCGGGACTTGTAAAGCTGCACATGGACGGATTTGCTCTTCAGTGTTTGGACTCTCAGTAGTGAAGATTAAACCACACTGAACTGAACTGAACTCTGAACACTGGACTGAAACGGTTTCAGTTTAACTACTATGTGAAGCTGCTTTGACAAAATCTACATTGTAAAAGCGCTGTACAAATAAAGATGAATTAAATTGAACAGAGATATATAGAGAACGCATGAGTTTAACAAAAATAACAGATAATATCATTTATCCATCAAAACACACATTAAATGTCAACTAAAACTAGTCAGGACATCTACAGGTCAATGTCTCAAAATCATTTAATGTCTCCAAATCATTTAAAATCCAATGATAATGATCTAAAATACTGTATTCAGGGCTTGACATTAACTGTTTTGATCACCAGTCACTAATAGTTTTCCAACACTGCTAGCCACTCACTATTTTCACCAGCCACAATTTTGTTGTTGGGAAAATACATTGTATATGCATGAATTTGAATTAAAATTGTTCCTTAAAATTATTACGATTATGTTATGTCCACATGCCCCCTTAAACTTTTTTATTTTTATTTCACATGACGTTTTCAGGCTCAACACTAAAGGATTTACCTATTTTCTTCTCTGGCCACACCAAAGTAATAGTTTCCTTGCCACAAATTTTAGAAAGGGAAAGCAAAACAAGCTAAATATAGACGTATAGATGAATTACCAGTTTGTAAACATTAAGGATGTGCGCAGCGAGGTTGAAAGAAAAAAAACAAAAAAAAACAGGAGCGTTTGTATTTACAGAGAGGGAATGACATCCGATGCGGTACAGAGTTTGTGGTTGCCTAAGTTATACAAGTTATATTACATATATTATTTCCATAATGCTTTCAGTGTATTATAACAGCTCGTCAGCCGGTGATAAGCCCAATTATTCTGCTAAATTAACGTTAAAGTGAGCGGCGTTCATCTGACAGCTCCATTAGCCATAGCACCCTCCCAATGGATACTGGATAAGATGAAATGGCCGAGCATCCAGCCCCAAATATACAGCTATCTCACTGAAACTCCAAGTGTCTTTACAGGAGAGAAGGTAAAGATCTACAAGTGTTAAGATGCCTACAGTGTTGTTCTGTGTGGTCATGAGCAGGAACATATATACATGCATATATACATACATATACATATATACATACATATATACATACATATATATATATATATATATATATATACATATATACATACATATATACATACATATATATATATATATATATATATATATATATAC
>NC_079439.1:1009542-1069542 GCF_903798145.1 Danio aesculapii
CAACACCAACAACAACAATAATAACAACAACAACAATTATAATAATAACAACACCACCACCAACAACAACAACAATAATAATGAAACCAACAATAATAACAACATTCACAACAACAATAATAACAAGTAATAATAATAATAATAATAATAACAACAACAACATTCACAACAACAATAATAATAACAACACCAACAATAATAACAACATTCACAACAACAATAATAACAAGTAATAATAATAATAATAATAATAACAACAACAACATTCACAACAACAATAATAACAACACCAACAATAATAACAACATTCACAACAACAATAATAACAAGTAATAATAATAATAATAATAATAATAATAATAATAATAACAACAACAACAACAAGTAATAATAATAATAATAATAACAATAACAATAACAACAACAACAAGTATAATAATAATAACAACATTCACAACAACAATAACAATAATAATAATAATATAATAACAACAATAACAACAACATTCACAACAACAATAATAACAAGTAATAATAATAATAACAATAATAACAACAACAACAACAACAACAACAACAAAACAATAACATTCACAACAACAATGATAACAAGTAATAATAATAATAACAACAACAACAACAACAACAAAAACAATAATAATAATAACAACACCACCAACAACAACAACAACAACAACAACAATAAAGTAATAATAATAACAACAGTAATAACAACAGTAATAACAACAACAACAACAACAACAATAAAACACAACAGTAATTTCACAGGTCTGAAATGCATTGTCAAATATGCAAAGTTCAATTTAAAACACCTGAATAATGTGATGCACATTCATGCACAAAGGAATAAGATTTAATTAATTATTGTTATTGTTTATAAGATCCAAAATATCTTCAGACTAAAGTAATAGAGTGTTTCCAGGGGGGATTCATTGCTTGCAGGACAAGAGCACAAGCCTAAGCTGAACAACTGTGATCTCCGACCCCTCAGGGGGCGCTGCATCAAGAATCCTCATTCATCTATAAGTCAGATCACCACATGGGCTCAGGATTACTGCGGCAAAAAGTACCACAATACACAGTTACATCCACAAATGCCAGTCAAAACTGTACTGCGCCAAAAGGAAGCCCTATGCTAACAGTGTCCAGAAGTGCAGTCGACTTCTCTGTAGGCCTGTCACAATATGTGTTGTATGATAGACTGCGATAAACAATATTATAGTCATTAAGACCATTTTATGAAACTCAATAAATAATGGCAGAATGACAATATATGATCCTCATGATGCAGGTACACTCTTCTAAATATATCTTATTCTTAAGGATATTTAAATTATACAGTCATCTTAACACTTAATAATTGGCCACTGGAATAAGACTGTGGAAACAAATACATTCTAAACAAATAAATGACAATAAATGTTAGGAAAAAAGTACCAGAGGGTGTAATATCTGCTACCAGATCTATTTCAGTTGTCAGACACTCACATGAAAATATACTATAGTAATGTATAGTGTTTAGGGGTGTCAAAATTAACGGTTTCTTCGGTGCACCACAATGCAGACGCGGACAATTCGGTATCGCTTTAGTAATAATCATAACCGGTTATTATGTACTGATGTCATTTATCTCATATGCGCTCTGTCGCTCTGTTACAACCCCGCTGTTGTGTGTGTGTTTTCTGTACAGTCTTTCACTGGCATTTACAGCAGAAGCCCCTGTTTCTCTGCGATTGAGGGAATGAAAGCACTCCATTTCTCTCTCTCTCTCTCACTGTGGCCCATTTCACCTGCTGGCGTGACTCTTCCTCCCCTCTCTTTTCCTCTCGGCTGTATGCACCTGACCAGATTTCATGCGGCGCGGGAATAAATTTCCAAATAAAGCGCGGGAGCGGTCGGTAACTCTGGTGTAATTTTAACAGGAGTGGGCGGTCTCACAATATCGCTCCCGAGCAAGTGCGCGTGGCGTGTGTGTGTGTGTGTGTGTGTGTGTGTGTGAGAGAGTGTGTGTGCGCGTGTGTTTGTTTGGTTCTGTCTATGTTTGTGTATGTGTGTGAATGAGAGACAGTGTGGTGCTGTGTGTCCATGTGTGTGTGTGTGTGTGTGCGTGTGTGTTTGTACAGACAGCTTGTTATAGCCACCCCCCAAAATACAACACAGTGTATGGAAAGCATCGTCAATGCACCAAAATATCAAATTGAACCGAATCGATGGCATGATAATCATAACCGAACTGTGAGACGAGTGTAGGTTCACACCTCTAATAGTAAATACTACAGTGTTGTCTATCTATAGGCGATATTTACTGCATCACCCAAAATGATTGAGGTCATGTGTTGTGTGATAAGTCCATATATTGATTATTGTTACAGGTCTACTTCTCTGGGCTCAGAGGCATCTGGGATAGATCATCACACAGTGGAGATGTGTACTGTGCTCAGATGAAGCAGTGTTTCAGGTGTTTTTGGGAGAAATGGACACCATGTGCTCTGGACCAAAGAAGAAAAGGATCATCCAGACTGTTACCAGCAACAAGTCCAAAAGCCAGGGTCTGTCATGGTCTGGGGTTGTGTCTGTGCTCTTGGCAAAGGTAACTTGCTCTTCTGTGATGCTCCATTAATGCTGAACAGTACCAAGAGATTCTGGAGCTCAATATGCTGCCTTCTTCTCCAGAGATGTCCATGAATATTTCAACAAGACAATGAAGAAACACATTCAGCACACATTACAGAGTCCTGCTGCAGAGGAAGAGGAGACAGACACTGGACTGGCCTGCCTGCAGTCCCGACCTGTCTCCAATAGAGAATGTGTGGTGCATTTTGAAGCGCAAAATACAAAAATCAAGACCCCATACTGTTGCCCACCTTAAGACTCGTTTGCAGGAAAAATGGGACAGAATATATATATATACACACATACATACACGCACACATATATAAATCGTCACACTCCCACATAGTACAATGAGAATGAGTAGTTAACAATGGTATTTTCCATGTACTGAACTCTTTTAATTCAGTTATGCCAGGTATACTGTCTGCAGATGTACATTATATGGCACGTTTCAGCACTTATATTCAGCAGTCTACATGTGTTTCCTTCCTCACTGCATTGTGGCCAATCAAACGCAGCCTGTGTTTTGCTGTGCCTGGCTGGTGTTTCACACTGAGAATGAGGAAACGATGGTGTTTGTGTAACTCTGTTTGTCTAAATATAGCATGTCCTTCTCTATATGATTTAGCAGCTTCAGCACACATTTGATTGATATTTGATATAGTGTAGACAGAAATAAGCAGAACAGTGCATTTAGAGGCTGATTAACCATGCAATCCATGCTGTTTTTATATCCAAGTATGAGCAGGATATGTCACACATACAGGAAACTGAGCAGATCTAGATGAAACCTACTATAGCATCAGCAGGATAACACTGGTTATGCATTACACACGGTGTTGATGATCTCCCAATGAGAACATGTTAATATACAACAAAACTAAAGGTGCATCACTGTAATGCATAAGAACTCCTGACTCAGACTGCCTCATTGTTCAGTGGTATAGTTCATTCTGAAGCAGACAAATGTCTCGCGCTCTCTCTCTCTCTCACTCTCTCTCATGACTTTAAATGTGAGCTGAATTTCACATCATTTGGTTTGAAGATTAAACCGCAGCTAACCAACTTAACCAGTCTTACAGGTGTGAAGCGGTTATGTAACTAAAACCACAATAAGCTTTTCCTTGAAACGCAGTTCACTGAACCATTAATTTTTTATTTTAATAGCAACATCTATTATTATTTCAGCAATTTGCCTGGAATTTTTTAAATATTTTATTTAGTTTTACTTTGTGTACTAAATTACTAAAACTATAAACACATGCAGACACAAAAAACCCTGAAATAATAGCAGAACTTAAATTAAATATAAAGAAAATCTGAAAAATTATTTAGCAGCAATTTTATTTAAACTTCATACAGCAAAACTCTTCATGCACTCATAAAAATACATTGGCATTAAAAAAAGTACACCACAAAAATAAATAAATAATAAATAAATAAAAATCAACCAAAAATTAAAAATAAATAAATAAATATTAAATATATAAATAAATAAATAAATATTAAATATATAAATAAATAAATAAATAAATACATATTAAATAAATAAAAAAATAAAAAAATAAATATATAAATAATTAAATAAATATTAAATAAAAAAATAAATATATAAATAATTAAATAAATATTAAATAAAAAATAAATATATAAATAATTAAATAAATATTAATAAATATTAAATATAAATAAATAAATATATAAATAAATAATAAATATTAAATATATAAATAAATAAATATTAAATATATAAATAAATAAATAAATAAATATTAAATATATAATAATAAATATTAAATAAATAAATAAATATTAAATATATAAATATTAAATAAATAAATAATATTAAATATATAAATAAATAAATATTAATAAATAAATAAATATTAAATATATAAATAAATAAATATTAAATATATAAATAAATAAATATTAAATATAATAATAATAATATTAAATATATAAATAATAAATATTAAATATAAATAAATAAATAAATATTAAATATATAATAATAATAAATAAATAAAATAAATAAATAAATAAATAAATATTAATAAATAAATAAATAAATAAATAATAAATAAATTAAATAAATAAATAAACCTATTTCAAATATTAAGTAAAAACTATAATAGTATGATGTCTAAATTTAATCAGGTTTCAGAAAGCAACACAGCCCTATTACAGTGGTTTTAAATGACTTTAAGGCTGCACAGTGGCGAGCCTCTGCTGGGTCAGTTGGCGTTTCTGTGTGGAGTTTGCATGTTCTCCCCATGTTGGTGTGGGTTTCCTCTGGGTGCTTGGTTTCCCCCACAGTCCAAACACTTGGTATAGGGGAATTGGGTAGGTTAAATTGTCTGGAGAGTATGTATGTGAATGAGTGTGTACGGATGTTTCCCAGTGATGGGTTGCAGCTGGAAAGGCATTCGCTGCGTAAAACATATGAAAATGATGAAAAGAAAATGAATGAATGACTTTATTGATTGTGTGGACACTCAAAAACATTGTGCAGCCCTGTTCATTGACCTTTCCTAAGCTTTTTGATACAGTGGATCATACCTTGCCGTTACAACGCCTCAAAAGTATTGGTTTATCCGATCATGTTATTGACCAGTTTAAAAATAATCTTACAAATCGAAATCAATGTGCAAGTGGATGGCTTTGTTTCTAGTACTTTGAACGTAACTAAAGGAGTTCCACAGGGTTCAGTATCAGGGCCTCTTCTTTTGACTATACGCAAAAATGCTAGTTTTCATTATTACGCTGATGATACAGTCATATACACCGCTGCATCTACACCCAATCTGACCCTCTCAACTACAGTTAATGTACTTCAACATCATTTATCTGAGTTACAAGTAGATTTAAATACCAATAAATCAAAACTTATGTGATTTTCTTATTCAAAGCAAAAGCAAAAGCTAGTTTCCACTACTCATGGCGCAGAGACTGAATTGGTGTCCCAGTACAAATATCTTGGTATTTTAATTGATGATAAACTTTCTTTTAGTTCTCACATTCAGCAATTGGTGAAGAATTGAAAGTGATTTTAGGCTTCTGTTTTAGGATTAAGATCTGCCTTTCTTTTTAATGCTTTTGATGCAACATTTATGTAGATATTAGACTACGGTGATTAGGGGTGTCAAAATCAATTGTTTCTTCAGTGCGCTGCGATGCAGATGGGGACAATTCGATATCGGTTCAGTAATAGATCATAACCGGTTATTACGTACGGATGTCCTTTATCACACATGTACGGTGGCCAGGAAGTGCAGAACAACATTACAAAGTGGGAAACACTTTTACAAAGCTCGAGAAATATTTACATTCTGGAAAACATTTTGACCTATCATCAGACAATTACACAGGAAAAACTATTTTACCAAGGACCAAACTAATTTACATTATAGAAAAACAATTAACAAGACGCAAAACACTTTTACCAGTCCCCAAACACATTTACAATGACAGATTCCTTGCGGAAAGGGAATGTACCACACAGCGGAAGTGACGTGGAATGTACCACACAGTCTAAAATATCAGCTGGTGTGTGATTTTTGTAGACACAGGTTAACACATAGTCCAAATGCACGGGTTAACATGAGTCTACAACTATAAAAATCATGGTTTGACCATCTGCGATAAAACATTGTTTGGTCATTCAGAGCTATTCTGAGAAAATATCAGCGTGAGAGTGTGTAGAAACATGTAAACACAAGTACATGGAAACAAGTTAACACGAGTGCACAAGCAAAGCACAGCATATGTTGACTGATAAATATACCAAAACCAACCTCACTGTGTAGCCCTGAATAGCTCAGTTAGGTCGATTGATACTCATGCTGAACCTTTTGACTTGGGTTCGAATCCCGTTGATGATATGTTAATTATAATTGTATCTTTACATTAATTTTGGTTGCTGTGTGGTACATTCCCTTTCCGGTGGGAATCTGTCATTGTAAATGTGTTTGGGGACTGGTAAAAGTGTTTTGCGTCTTGTTAATTGTTTTTCTATAATGTAAATTAGTTTGGTCCTTGGTAAAATGGTTTTTCCGGTGTAATTGTGTCTGATGATAGGTCAAAATGTTTTCCAGAATGTAAATTTGTCTTGAGCTTCGTAAAAGGGTTTCACACTTTGTAATGTTGTTCTGCACTTCCTGGCCACCGTACAGATGTCCAGTGTTGCAGTAGAATACTATGGCGAAGGAGGTGAGGACTAGTAAATAACGCTCTTACTACATAAAAGGTAGATAATTGTGCACAGTTCAACTGCTTGTGAGTTTCCTGGACAGTCTTCATTGACACTGAAGGCAGCACAGCACATGAGCTGCTATTTACTACTAGTGAGAAATGCTGTAAAACTCCATCTCTGCCTCTCTCTCTCTCTCTCTCTCTCTCACTCTCACTCTTTGGACATCTGACCTGCTGGCCTGTATGTGAGGTAACCTCTCTTCTTCTCCTGGCTGTTAAAGAGATACTTGTGGATCCAGACACGAGCGTGCCTGTGGTTTGAGTTTTCTCCACTGTGTCTATTATAGATTACCTGTGATAACCGCGTATTATGCACATATAGACTGTAACCGCGGCTGTTCTTCCCGCGTCACTCATCGGTGAACAGCGCTTTCATTTGTAAAGCAGATCACAGCCCTTTCTGTTGAGCAGGTGAACACAATAACCAATCAAAGGAGTATAAGTCATTGCTTGTCAGCGCTCAAAAGCAGGCAGGATAATATTGACATGAGTTTATTTGCTATAAATGCTCATGCCGTCTCCTGTGATTGTACTAGAGTTTTGTTTAAAACGTGTTAAAGAGTGTTTTTCTTTAAGCAGGTCAAATTAAAGGTACAGTTCATATATCTGCTGTATTAAAGGACAAAATTGTTTTACAAATAACATATATTAATATATTTATAGACTTTAATCTAAAAAATCTTGTCAGTGCCAGTAGCCTAGTGGTACTGCCCGCTGACATATAGCACCAACATGCTCACGGCGACCAGAGTTCGATTCCCGGCTCGAGGTCCTTTGCCGATCCTTCCCCTCTCTCTGCTCCCAATGCTTTCCTGTCTGAATTCTCTACTGTCCTGTCAGAGTACAGGTGACCCCCCCAAAATAAATAAATAAAATTCTTGTGTTGTGAGGAAAAAATCTAATCATGTATGGAAAGCACCGTCAATGCACCGAGATATCGAATTGAACCGAATGGATGACATGATAAACGTAACCGAACCAAACCGTGAGACCAGTGTACGTTCACACCCCTAACGGGATGTTATCTATATGCATGCTTCGTCTCAGAGTCTGCATGCATTGGATGCTGTTTACCATGGTGCACTAAGATTAAATCCCTTACTCATCACTGTGTGCTGTATACTAGGGTAGCTTGGTCTGCTTAGTCCATTTGTAGGCTCCTTGTTTCCAAATCTATACTGGGTTTACTCCCATCATATCTACAGAGTTACATTTGTAAAAAGCCTGCTCTTAGCTATGGCCTTGGATGTTTATTTACTGTGTGTTCCTGAAGTGCGGACTGAGGCTTTTAAATACGCAGCAGCTTTAACATGGAGTAATCTACAAACACAGTTGCAGTTTAAAGAGTTGATTTCACTAAATGCTTATAAAAGAGGATAAATGATTGAGAAATGGAAACACAGGCCTGTAGATGTGTTGAATAGTTTGTTGTCAGTGTGTGATTCATGTTAACTGTTAATAGTTTGTTAGACCCATGTGACACATGTACAGCCTAATCTAGGCCAGGACGCTCTTGTAAAGGGGATTTTTAATCTCAATGTGTCTTTCCTGGTCAAATAAAGGTTATAATAATAATAACAGCACAGTATTAAAACAGCGCTGATTATTAACTACACATGAATGTCTAAATGAGTGTTAATATATAACATTAACTAAAGTTCACAGCTGAACTCCTGACTCAGACGGCCTCATTGTTCATCAGAATGGTTTACTCTGAAGCAGAACACACACACACACACACACACACACACACACACACACACACACACACACACACACACACACACACACGGAGGATCAGTCTGTGAAAACAGTGGATGATTCAGTCACACAGGAGGAAAACTGCCTGGTAAGCAGGTCTCCACAAGCCTGAACACACTGAATAAAATAATCCGATATTTCATAAACTGCTTCCTGCACTTCAGCATTCTCTGCTTTTCCCTGAAGGAGGTGATGTGTATGCAGATGAGGTGTGTGTGTGTGTGTGTGGTAACTCTTTTGTTAGGTTAGTGGTTGCTTTATCTATTATAAATCACATATTTTGATCGTAAAGCCATGACAGCATATATTCATGCATTCTCGAGCGTTGCTGGTTTTCCCTGCTGGATGAGCTATAGTGCGTCATGTTTACTGTTGATCATAAGAAGCATAGTGTTTGGCTTTTATATGGAGATACATAGAGTGTGTGTGTGCGTGTGTGTGTGTAAGAGTTAGTGGAGACCTTTGCACACTTATCTTGACATGTCTGAGAAACTCCAAATGCACCCCTCTGCTGTGTATTTCTGCACACACACTATAATCTGCTGTTTTCCTCCACTGAACTGCAGATAAAAGCCAGAAACTCTTCAGCACAGGCTGATCTAAAGGGTTAATGCTGACATCTGATGATCAACAGTCAAATGACACTCATTTCTGACCTCTTAATCTTAACAGGGAAAACCAGCAACGCTCAAGAATGCATGATTATCTGCTGTCGTGTCTTTACGATCAATGAATGTGATTATAATGGAAGTCAATGAGGCAAAAACAGACGACATAAGCAAAGTTGTGAGTAAATCTGATCAACACACGAGAGTTAAGGCTGGGTTTGTTTTACCAGGTACGCGATGACATCGTAACCCTGTTCCTTCAGCCAGACTAGAATACAGGAGGTGTCGAGACCGCCGCTGTACGCCAGCACCACCAGACCCTTCGACATCTTGCAGATTCAACACTGCAGGTACACACACAATAAGAACTGCTTTTAATAATGTTACATTAAAAAATAAATGTAATGTAAATACTGTAATGGCAGAAACATTTGCTTCTCACCAAGGAAAGTTTGCATTTTTATGTAACCAAACATCTGTGGTCAGACTGCTTTGATGCACTCATTTAATAAGGAATAATGAAGATAAATACAAACAATTAAAATATTTCGTTAAACAATAAAATAGTAGAATGTTAAAAAAGTAATTAAAATTATTTTAACGATAAATGAAAATTTAAATTAGTAAACAAATGCATTTTTTATTATAATAATAGTTAATTTGATTTATAAATGGATCCTTTTCAGGACTTGCAACAAACATGCCAAAAGCAGCTAACAAAACATTAAAAACACTGACATTATTATGTAAACATCATCATTATCATAATATTTATATTAAAATACAATTTAAAAAGTATGCTCATTTACATGAATTATTTATATAAATAAATTTACAAATAATAAGACTATATTAAAAAATTAATAAATAGTTTTACATCCTAAACAGAAAATATGCTTTCATTGATTAATTTTCTTTTCAGCTTAGTCCCTTTATTAATCAGGATTCACCACAGCGGAATGAACCGCCAACTTATACAGGATATGTTTTACGCAGCAACATAGAGGTAAAGTTGGTTTTATATTCGCATATTCATTAATTTAGACGTCCCTATATAGTTTACCATGCTACTTTGAATATTCGATCGGAATTAGCATGCAAGTATGACTACAAAACAACAGTAACACTATCTAATTCACTGTGAACAGTGTTGTACTTATAGTCATTGGCTGCTAATGTGATTTCCCCATTTAGAATTTGCAAAGACTCCTTTTCTGAAGTTATATTATTAAGCAGAATGTGTAAATATCCGAATATAAAACCAACTTTACCTCTATAGCCGCAACCCATTACTGGGAAACACCCAAACACACATTCACTACGGTCCATTTAAAAAAATAGATTTTGCATTGTGAGTCATTACGAATCTGAAATATAATATCTGATAGTCTTGTGACACCAACAAAACTATTTAATAACAATAAAATAGATAATACTGTATTATAATAAAGTAAAACAGAAAAACACGTTTTTATATTAAGAAAACAAAGCCATTACATGTAATAAAAACAAATATAACACAAAAACATGCTCTTTCGTCATTGATTTCATAATATGTTGATAATGTAACAGATACTGCAAAATATTCATTAATTTTGTTGAATAACTATTATTTTTAAGATGATTAATGCCACTATAGTGTGTATTTTTTTGAGAACACGATAACAAAAACACCAGTCTATCAATGACTGAGCTCTTCACCTCAATACAGATCAACACAATTCAATATTAATAATGCTCGTGAACAAACAGCCGTGATTTCACTACAGATGGTGTTTAAACCACTGCTACACACAACAACAACAACCTGTAGAGTCATAAATCAAGCCAAAGTTAACTGTACACGAACATATAAGCACATCTGAGGACTAAAACTCACCGAAAGAGAGAAGAAATGATGAAAATGATTACGGATCCGACGCGTGCGGCTCGTCCACAAATGCCAGTGTGTCTGTATGAGGCGCGCGCGCGCCCGTTCTCCATCCGAGCACATGCTCTCCACCCCGCCTTTTTGACGCACCAGCCAATCAAAACACGTTTAAAACGGAGAACAGCCAATAAGGTTACAATGTATATCAAAATACACGTTCAACCAATCACATAAAGGCGTAAGACATACTCAACCAGTTTAATAAGATGTGCTGACTCGACCGACCAGATTTGAATTAAATTACTTTGAGCTGTGTGCTTTAAGCTAAATAACAATTTATTCATTCATTTTCTTTTCGGCTCAGTCCCTTTATTAATCTGGCGTCGCCACAGCGGAAAGAACCGCCAACTTATCCAGCACATGTTTTACGCAGCGGATGCCGTTCTAGCTGCAACCCATCACTGGGAAACACACTCTCATTCACACTCATACACTACAGACAATTTAGCTTTCCCAATTCACCTGTACCGCATGTCTTTGGACTGTCTGTGGGGGGAACCGGAGCACCCGGAGGAAACCCACGCGAACGCAGGGAGAACATGCAAACTCCACACAGAAACGCCAACTGACGCAGCCGAGGCTCGAATCAGCGACCTTCTTGCTGTGAAAGCACTGCGCCACCGCATCGCCTAAATGACTATATAACTCATAATTAATTATTCATCAATAATTGTGAATATTAGATATTAAAAGAACATTATATAAAGCACATTAAAACAACTAAATAAAAATGAAATAACAATAAAGAGCTCATTGTGTAGTGCTAAACAGCACTGTCACGTCATTTATTAGATCCCAAAAGAGGAAACATTTCAACACCATAACCGGTGGATATCATTTAATATTGCATTTCCTCCTTTAATATCACGAGCAAGAGATGAAAACACAGCACCAGGAATAGGAATAAATAACGAGGAATGTATTTATTAGCTTGAAGGGCAGCACGGTTAGCACTGTGGCCTCACAGCAAGGTCACTGGCTTGAGTCCCGGCTTATATGTAAAACATATGCTGGATAATTGGCGGTTCATTCCACTGTGGCGACCCCAGATGAATAAAGGGACTAAGCCAAACGAAAATGAATGAATGAACTGCTCGACTGTTTTTGTTAGTCTACTGTTCACACTTGTGGTTTTCTAGCTTTGTGGGAGTGCCTTCTTCACAAAACTAAAGAAAACACACGTCAACACGACTGCTAATATTAGCATTAACTATATCAAAAATCCTTTCCTGTTAATGATCATGAAATTAACTGATGCCTTCCTCATTGTACTGAAATGTCTTCTCGAATAAGGAAACTAATGTAGAGTCTTGGGAAATGAGCGTCTTGTCATGGAAATCTGCTAAACGACTTCAGTCAGACAAGGGTTAGACCCAAACCAGGGCCCGCGGGGCAAAGTTGGCCCATTGTAACCTTTGATTTGATTTGAGAAGAGAGAGAATCTTGGGGAGAGTCGGGGTTTACGCTATTAATACACATTGTCATTTCTAATTTAAAGTACGCTTTCAAACTTTCATTGGTTAGTTTTATTTCTAAGCTCCATTAAGGTTTAACTTGGGTTAAATGTTTCAATTAACTGTTGTAAATGAATTTATTTCTTAATGAACATCCTGTTGCTCAATACACTCTCAGAAATAAAGGTGCGCGAGCAGTCACTGGGGTGGTACCGTTTCAAAAGGTACATATTCGTACCTAAAAGGTCCATCTTAATACGATAAGGGTACATATTAGTGCCTAAAAAGTACAAAAGTGTTCCTCTTAATTTTTTAGGTACCAATATATACTTTTGAGGTACCAATATGGACCCTTTAAGTACAAATGTGTACCTTTTAAAAAGGTACCACCCCAGTGACAGCTCGCGTACCTTTATTTCAGAGAGTGTAGAGCTCAGTTCACACGTCCTCAGTGAGTAAATCAAGGCAAAGGCAGGTGCAGCTTGACTAGTGTATTCGGCTATAAACTCCATGGTGTTATCAATAGAATTCTTATGTTTTCATTATAATAGGTTCATTATAAAAAGTAAGGAGAGAAAAAAAAAAAAAAAATATATATATATATATATATATATATATATATATATATATATATATATATATATATATATATATATATATATATATATATATATATATATATAATGGATTAGTTAATATGATTAAAAATTATTCATGGCTTTTGGCCCTTCATAAGACAAAGGTTTGGGCATCCCTGCTGTTGTACCTGCTGTTGCATCCCCGAATATTGTACTGGGCATTACTACAAAAGAGGAAGATGCCAACATAGATGACCCCATCATTCTGTCTGAAATGACTTCTTAAATTTGTTTATTGAGAAGTTTAATTCAAATTAAAGTACTCAATGGAAATGTCTGGCAGTGTTTAATTCAGTTGCAATGCATCACCATATATTATTTAACATTTTTAAGTCAAGTTTACTCAGGATAACTAAAAAAGATAACTAGGAATCTTGGATAAAATAAAAATGTAAAAATAGATATATATTTAAATGTACGACTAAAGTAAATAATACAAACAAAAAGTCAATAAAACGTACTTGCAATTCCTCAAGTGAATAAAACGTAACATTTCTAATTAAGGTTCAGTTTCACAAACAGGGCTTAACTTAAGCCAGGACGAGACCTTAGTTAAATTAGGCTATTTAAGCCCTTTATAAAAACGGGCTTAGGAAAATACATTCCCGGTGTGCTCCTGGAGACAAAAAATGACATCTGAAAAATGAGCGAGAGCCAGAGGAGTCAAAATATGCTAAATTTACCACATAAACTAGATATCAAGAATGGGTTGTTTACATGTAATTTAAATGTTGTAGAGCGAGCAATGATTTTTCTTCGCACGTGATATCTTTGCACATTAGAATAAACACCGAAATATTCGATTAAAAAGACTGATAAAAAGTAAATACAATATAAACCTGTGAAAAATAAATGTAACTACTTGATGTCATTGTTTTTCGCAGCTTTTATATAAAAAGCCACAAGTCAAAATGCGCAAAATTTACCACGTAAACAAGATGCCGAGAATGTGTTGTCGAAAATTTCTAGGGCGAGTGATGATGTGATTTTTCTTCGCACATGTCATCTTCGTGCATTAGAACAAACACTGCGATATTCTATTAAAAATTTGTTTTTCATTTCACGTTTATTTAAAATAAAATTGATCAGAACGCAACAATGAAATCATTTGTGCAGTTGAAATTTTCTAGAGCGAGTGATGATTGTTCTTCATGTATTATCTTCACATA
Source organism: Danio aesculapii (assembly GCF_903798145.1). Lineage (NCBI taxonomy): Eukaryota > Metazoa > Chordata > Actinopteri > Cypriniformes > Danionidae > Danio > Danio aesculapii. The sequence goes on from NC_079439.1 coordinate 1,023,991, forward strand.
TTGAACAAACATCGCAATATTCGATAAAAAAAATTATATATTTTTGATTTCACGTTAACTTTGCAAAAAACTGATCAATATCAGAACGCAACAATGAAACTCATTTAAATAATTCGTAAGTTTTGCTTTATTTTTCCGCCATGATCTGAAATCTTAAATACAATATAAACGTCTGTAAAATACCAAGAGTGCAAGTTTAAAATTATTCACCTTGAGCGAAAAATTCATATTCGGTTAAAAGCATCCAGTGAGTAGTTTATATGGAAAGCCAGAAAGGTAAAAAAATATGCAAATTTTACCACATGAACTAGATTCCGAGAGCGTTAGTTATGTTAGTTTTCGAGATGCCTTAGTTCATTGGTTTTGCTTTATTTTCCACCATGACCTGAAACCCACTCAAAAAAACTAAATACAATATAAACTTCTGAAATATACAAGTTAAAAATATTCAACTCAAGCGAAAAATTCACATTCGATGAAAAACATCTCACGAGTAAAATATATGGAAGCCAGAAAAGTCAAAATATGCTAATTTTACTGCGTAAACTAGATTCCTAGAGCATTAGTCGTCGAGATGCCTTAGTTCGTTGGTTTTGCTTTATTTTCCACCATGACCCCCTCAAAAAACTAAATACAATATAAAGTTCTGAAATAAACAAGTTCAAAGATATTCAACTCGAGGAAAAAATTCCAACACAATCTCACGGCAATTCGTAACTTTTTGATTTAGTGGCTAATTCGTACGATCTAATTCGTACAATGTAGTACGATTTGCTCATCTGCCAATGACGGTTGGGCTTAGGGGTGGGGTTAGGTGCCACGCCTCCTTTTTAAAAATCGTACAATTTCGAACGACTGAACTGCACGAATTCGTACGAATTAGCCACTAAACTGTCAAAACGTAAAATACTTACGTTTTCTCGTGAGATCAGGCTGAAAAATTCACATTCGGTGAAAAATATCTCGCGAGTAAATTATATGGAAGCCAAAAAGTCAAAATATGCTAATTTTACTGCGTAAACTAGATGTCGAAAATGTGTTGTTTACATGTAGTTTAAACGTTCTAGAGCGAGTGACGATTTTTCTTTGCACGTGTTATGTTTGCGCATTAGAATAATCACTGCGATATTCCATTAAAAATTTATTTTTCATTTCACGTTGACTTGGACGAAATGGAAGAACACCAGAACGCAACAATGAAACTCATTTCAATAATTCGTAGGTTTTGCTTTATTTCTCCGCCATGACCTGAATTAAAAAAAAAACTAAATACAATATAAACTTCAGAAAAATCAATATAATGTCTTATTATTAATATTATTATAACCATAATTTTTTCGTATTTAATCAACAGAAAACACTGAGATCAGGCTGAGGGTCGTCCATCGGATCAGAAATCGTAAACAGTAAACAAAACGGCGTTTACTGCTGCGACTGGAGTCAATATGAGGGATCCACACGTCCCAAATCCAACACACACACACTAGCAAGGGTGCAGGACGGACAGATGGACAAGTGAACATCTACTTCTACTTGTTCACCACTCTTTCTTCTTCTCGTCCATGGAGACGCCTCCTGGCCCCAGAGCCACCACCAGCAGCAGGCCCCCGATCACTGATGTGGTCTGGAAAAAGTCGTACTTTAGGAAGTCGTGCATGGGCTTGTACGCTGGAACCGTCCAGAAGGCGTTGAAGTAGATGTTTATGGCCAGAAGCCAGACTACCAGAGTCAGAGCAGCCAGTTTGGTCTTAAAGCCGACGGCCACCAGGATGATGAGCGCCGTTCCCACCATATTCTGGAGGATCTGAGGGAAAGAACACCGCATGTTAGCCATCCGCTTGTTAAGACTTGACGTAATGTAATGTGTATTTATATAGTGCATTTATCGTGTTTAGCCATACACTAGGGATGCTCATTTCCGTTCATTTTACCAACCGACAACCGCACCTCGTTAACCAAATATTAACCGTTAACAGATTAATATTAAAATACTATTTAATAAAATAATATTGACGTGGCTATTTTGTGTAACACATTAAATATTGCGAACAGCAGCATACAGAACATCTTCATGCTCCTGCAGAGTTTCCAACAGCACAGAAATAAAAAATAAACAGAATTAACAGAATAAAATAAATAGGCCTGCCCTGGATATTTTTCACTTAAATGACAAATTTAGATAACAAAATGAAAACACTGACTGAATCCTTTTTAAGATCCGGCATAGGCTGTTTTTTTCCAATCATGTTTGTTTCTTCTGTCAAATACAAATATCAGGCTACCTCAAATCGATCGCTCCACGGAAAATCTGCATTTAATTAATTCTCCGCTGTTATTATTTTACAAACCTCTGTCAACATTTTCAATAGAAGTCGTTAGTTTAAAGATTATGTCATAATGGCTTATTTTACTATGGTCTCACTCGCGGTTCATGTGTGTGAATCTTAAGGCTCATGTGTTGACTTTTAGTAAAGTATACGCTACTATAGTATATAACAGTTGTGTTGTTTACATATGATAATGCATTAATTTGCATACATGTTTTATAAGCTGTAAAATGAAAGCCTCAGTTTATCATTATGCAGAAATCAAGATCATCTTTGGATTTGGTTGATTTGATGTGTTTTAAAGACTGATATTATATAAGAACTATTAATAACTGTAGTTTTCCAAATGGAAAAAGGTTGGTTTGTTGGTTGTACACTAAATCATCAGTAGCCTATTTATTGAGTTTATGATGCGGCTCCAGGCAGGACAGAGGCGATCAGCATCAGCTAAGGTTTGTGTCAACTCGTTTGTCAAACTGTGATCAGAAATATCCTTCTTTCATTGTGCTTCTTTGACAAAATACATCTGTAGGCACGTGTGTTTTCACGTGTTACCGTCCCGTGAGTTAACAAATATTTGTTGCACATCAGGGGCTGATCACACCGATCGCGCATTTCCGTTCCAAAAACGTGAGGCGCATCACACTGCCTTTATGTTGACAAGAAAAAAAGATGTGCGGTGCTCTTTTTATGTCCCTCTGCTTCAATTTAATTGAAGAATGAAAAAGACGTGACTGACGTAACGTGCTTTTCCGCTCAGGGTTGAGTTTTATTTCAACTGCGAGCACACAGTGTGCAACAGCATAACGTGAGGCGTCCAGGGCTCATAAGCAGCATGCAAAACACTCACGGCTGTTAGTAAACCATTAAAAAATGCCCTTCACAATGCAAAAAAAACACTTTCGGTGACTGGCCCCTTATGCAGGCAAACTTTAAAAATATATTAAATAATAGTTTTTAATCCTTTAACTGAAATTAATCAGTTACAAACGCACTCTTTCGGTAAACAGTTATTTTGAGCATCCCTAACATACACACAAAGCGCTTCACAATCATGAGGGGGGTCTCTCCACACCACCAGCAGTGTGCAGCTCCACTTAGATGATGCTCCAGCAGCCAGAGGACAACAACGCCAATGCTGCACCACACACCAGCTATAGGTGGAGTGGAGAGACCGTGATTCAGTGGATGGGGATGATTGGGAGACCATGATGGGTAAGGGCTGATGGAGGGAATTTGGCCAGGAGGTTACACCCTTACTCTTTACCAGAAGTGCCATGATTATTAATGAGTACAGAGAGTCAGGACCTCGGTTTAACATCTCATCTGAAAGACGGCGCTCACTGATAGTATAGTGTCCCCTTCACTATACTGGGGCATTAGGCCCACACAGACCACAGGTTGAGCGCCCCCTGCTGGCCTCTCTAACACCACTTCTGGCAGCAACCTAGTGTTCCCATGTGGTCTCCCATCCAGCTACTGACCAGACTCCGCTGCAGTGAGTAACCGCTCTTGGGCTGCAGGGTGATACGGCTGTGGCTGCATTTCCAGGTCCAGGCCACTACTCAGCTGAATTGAGAAAATATTAGTTTATGGCTCTTTTTCATTAGCCATATCACACATTAAAGTGAATTTAATATAAAATCTTGGTGTACACGTCTGCCTCAGAGACAGCAATATTTGAACAATTTATTAAAAATGAATCACTTTCTGGCCATCAGTTATTAGCCATGGATAAATACCAAGCGGCATCCTCCCGCTTGCCCTCGTGAAGCCAATACGGAAGTAACTGAAACTGCAATTCAGGGAAATCCCGCTCGTCCTGGCTCCACTGGCTTGCATGGTTCAGGATCTATAGAGCTGCACATAGTTGGATTTGCTCTTCAGTGTTTGGACTCTCAGTAGTGATTATTAAACCACACTGAACTGAGCTAAACTGAACTGAACTTAAACACTACAAACTGAACTGACTCTGTTTACATTTACTAGGATCTTCTATATGAAGCTGCTTTGACACAATCTACATTGTAAAAGCGCTGTACAAATAAAGGTGAAATGAATTGAATAATAGAGCAGATTTCTAATGAGCCCACTGTTAAAATGGCCGACTTTACAGCAGAAAAAAGGTGTTTACAGCATAGTACAAAGAATGATTTTGGTTAATATAGCTAATATTACCCTTCCTGACACTTGTGAGAGGGTGAATGGTTTTATAGCTCATCTGTTTCCTTAAGTTATATTAACTCTGCATAATTAAGGGCGTGGCCACTTGAGTGACAGCTAGGTCTCGCTGGTCAACACTTCACCTCAGCTGATTCCGGCTGATTAGCTGCTGAACTCAGCATATTCATGGTATTTTTGTCTTGTTTTATGTGGGTTTACACAGTCAGTTGCCTTTTGGAATGATTTCCTACAATTATCAGATGATATGGCATGCTGTGTGCACTTCATTGTGCTCACAAACCATTCACATGGCCTCCATTTTCCAGCTGAGTGAAATGATATACTTGTACACCATCCCTTTAAATGCATTGGTCTTATTTAAGATGATTTATCATTTATATTTTTCTTTAGAGCTGTAAAGCACTCCAGAATCTGCCAGATTCATTGAAGAAATAAATTACCTTTCACTGCATATTACACTGAAACTCCTATTTGTCTTGCAGGTGAGGTGGAATAAGTGTGTTTGACCACAGAGACTCACAGAGAAGAAGTCTGAGTCGAAGTGCAGCAGCGTCATGAACATGAGCACCAGCAGAACTCGTCCTCCCAGCTGCATGTACTGTTTCGGGGAACTTTCACCCATGGACGGCACACCTGCGAACATGCTTTTCCCTTCAGATCGAGACTCGGCCAACAGAAGCAGCAGACCACCACCGAGAGCCAGATTCCTGATGCACACACATTACATATGCACACAGAAAATAGATGTCTTAAATTATAATATGTCCGATTACTGCACATTACATAAATAAACCGTTTCTCACTATAAAGGCATTTTTAATGAGTTTTAATGAGATATTTTTGTCATTTATTATTATTTTGTGTAATAATTTTTTGCATTAATAACTAATACAAGAAATAAATGGTATGCATTAATAACTGATCAAAATAAATTACGTTTCAGTACATATGCACACAGAAAATGGACATTTCGAATGACAATAAGGTCTCCTGTTTTTCCTGCACGTGAGATAAACGGGGTTTGCAGAGACTCACAGAGAAGACCATTCCCATTTTAGTTTTTGCAATTTATTTTTGCATTAATAACTGTAACAAGTAGAACGACATTGAAAAACTGCTCTCCAGTCAGTGCAACAATCCTTTTGTCTATTCACATTATTGATTGCGTACGAGTAGGCGCAGCTATTTGAATCATTTTGGCTCGAGACTTCCGCTCTCATTCACTTCCACTCATTTTTAGACGTTATAAACAGCTCGTTTTGCTGCTTGATGTTGCAAACTGATATTTTCTCATTATATTATTCTACTTTGTCTGTATATTTATGCAAACACTTGTTTGTAGAGTAAGTAGTTTGACCGTTTTCTGCAGTTTATTATTCCTAGTCATTTCTCTCATAGGCAGCTGAATCGGAAGTTCTAAAACTATCGCAAAACCGAGCGCACTTCCACATCGAAGAATAGGGTCAATGGCAGGGGGCTCAAACTTTTTCTTTTGAAGGGCCAAAAACTTGTTTGAGGCTAGTGGGCTGAAGGTAAATATAGCTGCCATGGGTAAATTCCTAATTTATTTAATAATACTTAAAAATGACTAGAAAACACTGCTCTATATTAACTAATACAGAGGGTTTCTGCAGATATAATGTCAAATTTAAGACTATTTAAGACCTTTTTAAGACCATTAAGTATTAAATTTAACACCTATATCACAATATCAAAAACACACATACACATAAATGCTAAATCACTAAATTAGTGGTAAATTAAATGTATTCAAGGTGAACAGTACTGCAGACAGGTTAGATGCACCATTGAACTACAGAAAAAACAAACAAACAGCTTAAGGCTGATTTATACTTTTGCCTGGCACCGCATGAAGCGGACGAGGCTTTTATACTGGACGCGTTCGCCATTGAGATATTCGTTTAAATGACAGGGGGCGGTCAAAAGAGACAGACAGTAAAGTCAGACAGAACTGAACTTAAACACTACAAACTTAACTACACTGTTCCTATTTACTGTGACCTTTTATGTGAAGCTGCTTTGACACAATCTACATTGTATAAGCGCTATACAAATAAAGGTGAATTGAATTGAATTGAATAGATCAACAGAGAAGTAGAACGTTTCCGGAACTACGTCATATCATTAATATCATTGAAGATTTATAAACTAATTGTTTTTTATTACTTTTATAATTTATTATAAAGATTTTATAACCGTTCAAGATTGTTTAAATCAAACTTTGATGCATCACTTGCTTTTGTTCATATCTCGGACAGTTCTATCTATTAAAGGTAAATATTAATGACAACAGAAAATGAGTTGCTCTACAAATATATTTTTTATTATGGCAAGAATAAAAGCAAAATAAAAGTACACTTACTAAAAATACTGACGTTTTTTAAAAAACATTTTTGCTCACTCAACAACTCACACATTACTGTCTGGCTAGTTTCTGTCCTCTACTTATAAGCTAAAAAGGCAATAATGGTCCAACAATCCTGATCATTATCACCAATAAAGCCTAGAAACTGGGCATCAGTATACTGTAAACCGATAGGCTCATATATTCCTCTCCAGTTATCAAAGACATCATTTGTGGCTTTATTTTAGTCTGTAAATTGTTTTAAATTCAAAATTGTAATATTTACATCAGTGTAAAACAATGGTGGAAAAACATATCCTGTAATATTAAAACCACCTGGGTCTCCACTTCTGCAATGGCCTCTTTTTATCTTTTAAGAAACTTATCTCTCAGGTTTTTCCAAACTTTTCCAAAAACATTCCTCCTTTCCCACAGCTGCTGCAATATCAAGCCGATCATAAAGATGTCTGTACAGGCGTAGCTGTTTCAGACAAAATCTCTTCAAAGTGTTTCATATTCAACTCAAATTGAACTGTTAGCTCGAGTCTCAAATAATTTCGTGAGCTTTCATGTGACACGCACCAACGCAAACCTCCGCAAACACAGCGATGACGTCACACTCGCCACATGCACGGAGTTCAATAACAGAAAGCTCATTGGCTATTTCATGTTGGGCTCATCTGTAGTTGGTATACTGCAAATTACATTAGGACTAGTGAAATAAAGAACTACAACTCCACAAAAACCAAGCAACAACAACAAAGAATTTAAATGAACATTATTTAAGACCCACAACAGCCAATTTAAGACTTTTTAAGGCCTTAAATTTAGATTTTAGACTTTTTAAGACCCCGTGGAAACCCTGAATACTGTATTTTTTACATTTTATAATGAACTTATTACTGTAAAACCAAAACGATCTAATTTATAACAGAATAGGGTATATGCAGAGCTAGTGCTTCTTCCCATACTGATGAACTTCCGGTGAACGGTTAGTGTGACTATTTTACATTTATTATGGTTCCTTTTACAGCATCGATGTTATAATTTAATTAAAATATAATCAGTTAAACAGACTTTGGCATTCATTTAGTTGCTCATAAAGCAGTTTACTCGCATACTCCCGTCAGGATCAGCAAGCTAGCACAGAAGCTCCACTGAATACACTGGGCTAAAATAAATGCTGATATTATAAAGACATGGCGGAGGAAATGTAGTTTAATGCAGTGCTTCTTGTACAATATGAGACGCACTTTATATCAGATATCACTCAGCCAGTGGAGATCGCTGATTTTTAAAGGAAACAGACCTTAAACTTTTGTAATGGCATACAGTTCACCAAAAGCGCTTAACCTAGGTTACTGATAAAATAAAAGTCCTCCTGGATATACCCTATTACACTAGTTTTTGCTTTGATTTGCTCGCCAATATCTTCAGCATAGTCCTTTATCTGCTGAATGACAGTATTTATACATTTTAAATCTGATTCATTTACAACATTTAATTTAAAACTTTTAATATCTGTTTGTTTTTTGTAGCTCGGCAATGAAACTAACACAAAGCTGCACGCAGCGATGAAAGAGACCTCGTACTAACAAAAACTGTGCTGTCAAATTAGAAATGACGACCTCTGTGTTAAAGGCATTCGCCATAACCCTCTCAATCACTCTCACTAGCATCTAAGTTGGGATGGTGGGCTCTACATTGGGCATCAAAATGAAGTGCTAAAATTACTCAAATAAATTGTATTAAAAAAATTCATATATCTGAGACACAATAAGTGCTGAACTCACCTCATGAGGAACTTCAGGTCCCAAAGAATACTGTAGGCCACTGTCTGAAATACAGAGGACAGATAAAGCTCAGATATTAATATGATCATGAGCCGATATATATTAGGGATGCTGCAATACTCTGTATAATATATGGCTGTATTCTGCATTTCCTCCATTCCTTTAATTACACTCTAAACCGGCTCTGAAACATTTAGGAGTATTGAAAACATGTTATTTAAGATGATAATCAAATATTTCTTGTTTCTAATTAGCTGTTTTTGTCATTTTTACGTGTTTTTAACTATATCTCAATACATTTTTTGCATTATCTATTTAATAGCATAACATCAAATGTTTACTCTTCATGAAATACAGTTTTCCCATCTGAACAGACTCAATACATAAACACAAGGTTTACAATGCAAACCCAACTAGATCTACTTGCTTGGTAAACAAGATAACTCTAATATCATATAATGCAGTCTTATGCAGAAGTTTGGCCACCTCTGATCATTTTCATAGTTACAAGTCATATTCTGCTGGCCTTTCAAAATTCAGCAAATTCATTTAGATATATCTGATACCCCAGGGAAAAAGCAACACCTCAGTGCTGACATCACATTTATTTAATCAACAGATGCAATGCAACTCAAGTCTGAACAAAACTAGACAGATGCACAAATAGACAGATGCACCCCAACAGAATAATGACATCAATCCTTAATAGAGCCACTTTTTTGCTGAAATAACAGCCTGTAGTCGCTTCTTATAGGCAAGGAGAAGTCCCTGAAGTCTTGCTGAAGGCATTTTGGGCCATTTTTCCTTGCAGAATTCCTCCAGTGTGAACGACCCTTTTCAAATCAATCCATAGATTTTCGATAATGTTCAAGTCTGGGGACTGGGATGGCCATTCTAGATCAGTGTATCGTGTCCAAGCCTGAATTCCTTAGTAGATCTGGAACTGTGCTTTAGGTCATTGTCTTGCTGAAACATCCAACCCTGGAGTAACATCAGCCTCTTGACTGATTCCTGTTCTTCAGAATCTGCTGATACTGGGTGTAATCCGTACGACCGTCCACTTTGACAAGGTTTTTCTCCTGGAATGCTGTTCTTTTTCCACCATGCAAAGCGCCTATGGTTGTGGCATCTGTGCACAGTATATTCCTCCAGAATGGTTCAGGCTTGTCCAGATGAGCCTTTGCATACTCTTCTCGTTGGCAGAATGCAGAGAAGTCTTCATCTGCAGCACCTTCCATTGAGCTGTTCTGTGTGAAGAGTGCACTGGAATATAGAAGCAAGATGTTCCTGGAGCTCTCTGGAGGTGGTCTGTAGTCTGTCTGTGACCATTCTAACCATTCTTCACCTTTGCTTTTCAGATATTTGTCTTGGTCTAGCACATCATTCCTGCACCAGAACTGTTCCTGTGGCCTTCCATTTTCTTACCATATTTCTGACTGTGGAGATAGAGACTTTAAACCTTTATCATAGCTGTTTACATCCTTCTCCTAACTCATGTTGATGAGTTATCCTGGTGTTTAGGTCATTGGGAAGCTCTTTTGAGGTTCCTATGTTGCTACTTTCAGGTTCACAATAAGGAGAAGCACAACTAGCAATCAGCTTTCTTAAACATCTTCTTCATGAGTGGTTGCTCCTGTGTTAGGGTTGATAATGTTCATTGAGTCACTCAAATCAATGTTGTGTTGTAATCAGTCAGCATTAAGTCACTGCGGGTTTTAAAACCCACACAAAAAAGAGGGGGTTGAAACTTTCGCACAGTCTACTTTTCAGTTTCAATGTAATTTCACACATCTCAATACTGCTACTCTACATATTTCAGTCTGAAAAACGTGACATTATCTTTCTCTAGAAACCCAATGGCATTTCACTGTGATCTTCTCTCATAAACAAAGATCACATTACTATGCAGCCACAGAGGGGTGCCCAAACTTTTGCATAAACCTGTATCTCTACTAAAAGACAGAAAATATGACTTTACAAACTGTATCATAAATAAATCATAAACCCATTTGCATATTATTCAATAATATTATTGAAAGTAATGTAAAAATGAATAAATATACATATTTACAGACATTTACAGAAGTAAATACACAAACTCAATGATGGGCTAAACGCCCGTGTATTATATTATATGATATTATGGCTTAACTATAATTAAATGACCTAAAAATCAACAGCAATCCCCTACTTTACATTTTCAGTTAAATCCCAGTAACTAGTGGCTTTAACTCCTTAACCAACACTGATTTGAACTCACCTGTAGTGCAATAATGCAGAATAAGCCAAAGCAGGCGTACTGAACCAGGTTTCTACTGAGCACCAGGACACATCCACCTACAGCAGAGAGTACAGTTAATATATGCGTGTGTTTAGCATCTGACACAATGTGTTATTGCTAAACTCAAATCCTCTGTGTCTTTTCAGCATTTGGAGAAGGTAATTCATACTTTAAGTGCATAATGGTCAGATTACTGTAATGCATTATATCTCTAGAGAGAGTGTGTGAGTGTGTGTGTGTGTGTGTTTGAGCTCAAACAGCACACAGATAATGTTTTTTAACTCTCTGAAACTCTTCATTTGTATGCTGACATTATCTTCAGCAGCTCAAACACTCTAATGGATAATGGACAGATGGCTGCTTCTCACTCAGGGCTGCTGTTTATGCTAATGAGATGGAGAGATGGGCACTAGTGGGCGGGGCTTTCCCCCTCTGATGACATGTACAAAGGGAGAATGTTGAAGTGCAGACACCAGCCTTTTCTACATTTTAAACTATATAGGCTTTCATAACTCTTCTTGTTTGTTGTTGCTGTATCAATATTTCCTTTATTAAATCCTCACTTGCATCTCAGGATGAATAATATTTGTTAGTAAATTATTTTTTGTGTGTTAAATATCAGTGTAATAAGTCTATAGATGTATTAGTACAGTGGTTCAAGTACCACCTTGGAAAAATAATCATCTCTGCAAGTACCACCATAATGAGCAGTATTGAAATACAGTAGGGTAGTAGGCAGGCCCGGATTGGCTAATCGGGAGGACCGGGAAAATTCCCGATGGGCCGGTCCGTTTCTTTGGCCGCGAGGGCCATGTCCCTAGCTGCTCGCACTCTCAGCAGTCGCACTTTTTTCATTTATTTATTTATTTGACCATAGCCTCACTCTTTTTATTCATTATTTTGCTGCAGCTCTACTCTTATTATTTATTTTCTCGCAGCCCCATGAGCCATTCGACCCCAAACAGCGGCACCTTAGTGAATATAAGAATTGGAATAATTAATATTAATGGATATTACACCTCTTAATGAAAATCAGATGATTCACTACATTAATAAATCTGACATCATTTATTCAGAAGATTAAGCCATGAACAGAAAGTAATACTGTGGTTAAGAGTCTTGCAGATGACAGTGCAATACTTTCTCTTCCACACGCACTTGCATAACAGCGCCAATGTGGTCCAGTGGTCAGCATGCTGCGTTACGATGCCGGAGTTCGAACCTCACCTGAGTCATTTATTTTGTACTTTTAGTGTTCAGACATATATTACTGTGTAGGTTACTTCTGTAGGTGTACATATTACAGATTTTATTTTAACTGTTTGTGTGACCCCCGTTACAAAAGGCTGGATATGAGAAATTTGCACAGAACATATATTCAGATATTGCAGGAAAGGACATTGTGATGTTTTAGAGTATAGTGTTGGAGATTTAGCTCCCCTTTAATCTTCTCATATTTATGAAAAACATTTGACGTTCTAAAGCAGCTGTTTCCTTGAAAAAGACGAGATTGTGTCATTAGACACTGAATTGGAAACGACCTTATTTTAATATAGTCAGTCGTGAACTGAGGTGGGCCGGTCTAAGGCTTAAAACTCCAGGGCTGAAAAGGAGTCCCACTCCGGCTCTGGTAGTAGGCCCAGTAAAGCAGCTAAAGCTCTGTACAGTTCAAAAACCAGACAGATTAATTGCTGTTATTAAGAAGATTAATTATTGTCAGCCACTTTAAACATTATAAATAGTTTGAATATTAACACTGTACTGAGCTTATGTGTCAAAAAAACAACAATAAAAACGTCACCATTTAAATTAAAATGTGCTTTAAAAGTTAAAAATAGTAGATTACGGTTTTTAAAAAGTAAAAAAAAAAACATCTGTACTTAACATATAGTAGCCTATTTATCAACACCTGGAAATGTTGCCTGGACCTCATAAACATAGGCTATACGTCATTATATCCATATATAAATCATTATTTTAGATTTTTAAATATGGCGACGCAGTGGCGCAGTAGGTAGTGCTGTCGCCTGACAGCAAGAAGGTCGCTGATTCGAGCCTCGGCTGTGTCGGTTGGCATTTCTGTGTGGAGTTTGCATGTTCTCCCTTTCCTCCGGGTGCTCTGGTTTCCCCCACAGTCCAAACACATGCGGTACAGGTGAATTGGGCAAGCTAAATTGTCCGTAGTGTATGAGTGTGAGTGAGTATGTATGATTGTTTTCCAGGAATGGGTTGCAGCTGGAAGGGCATCCGCTGTGTAAAACATATGCTGGATAAGTTGGCGGTTCATTCCACTGTGGCACCCGAGATTAATAAAGAGAGTAAGCCGAAAAGAAAATGAATGAATGAATGAATGAATATATGTAGCATGTACATATGACATATTTAATTCCTCTGCGTACCACTAGAAGGAAGCCGGCGTACCACGAGTGGTACACATACCACAGTTTAAGAACCACTGTATTAATAGATTAAACTAATTAATAATTATTAAACAAAACTTCAATAAAGCCCAATTTTGTTCACATTACATGAATTTCTACTTGTTTTTGTGGCTGTAATAAACATTTTCTAATATTATTCCAATACTGTTTAATTAAAGGGTGTTTTATAAGAGCGATAAAATAAAATACAGGTGTATAGTGTTTGAACTCATTGTATAATGTGATTTATTTGGTCATAAGAGTGCTTTTCATTGTATCTGGATGTAATAATAAATTGTAATCCATATACAGCAGCAATAAACCTGTGTTTGTTCCTCTTTAACATGTTCATTTAGGACACAGCTGACAATATGCTCATAATAATAGTTTAACATATTCTCTAACTACTGGACAATTACTGCTGTCTGTTTGTGTCTGTGTGCGCGTGTGTGTGTATATATATATATATATATAAAATTATACACATGAATGGGGAAACTGTTCAAAACAACAGTAATGAGCTGAAAACATGAGTGTCCTGTTTCTTTATTAGCTCACTTTCACACTACTAGTTCAAGGGTAAATATTAGGCCAGTGTGTGCGTGTGTGTGTGTGTGTGTGTGTGTGTGTGTGTAGTTTGAATAGTGTGCACAGTGAGTGTATGTGTATATTGAATATAGTGTGTGTAGGGCGAGTGGTTAAGAGTTTGAATTGTGTGTGTAATATGAGTAGTGTGTGTGGTTTGAATAGTGTGTGTTTATGTGTGTACTGAGAGTTGTTTGAGGGGTGTGTGTGCATGTAGTCTGAATAGTGTGTGTAGTGAACATGCAAGTCTTGTGGGTGTGTGTGTGTGTGTGCAGTTTGATTAGAGTGCATGTGAGTGACGTGAGAGTTTGAGTGGTGTGTGTGTGTGTGTGTGTGTGGTGAGAATGTGAGGCGTGCATGTGTGTTTGTGTGTGTGGTTTAAACAGTGTGTGTATCTGAGTTAAGTGAGAGTAAGAGTTTGAGAGGGGTGTGTGTGTGTAGTGTGAGTTTGAACAGTGTATGTAAGTGTGTAAGGAGTTTGAGGTGTGTGTGTGTGTGTGTTTGTTGTTTGAAGAGTGTGTTAGTGTGTAGTGTACTGAGGTTTGTGTGTGTGAGAGTTTAAGTGGTGTGTGTGTGTGTGTGTGGTGTGAGTTTGAACAGTGTATGTAAGTGTGTAAGGAGTTTGAGGTGTGTGTGTGTGTGTGTGTGTGTGTGTGTGTGTGTGTGTGTGTTTGTTGTTTGAAGAGTGTGTTAGTGTGTAGTGTACTGAGGTTTGTGTGTGTGAGAGTTTAAGTGGTGTGTGTGTGTGTGTGTGTGTGTGTGTGGTGTGAGTTTGAACAGTGTATGTAAGTGTGTAAGGAGTTTGAGGTGTGTGTGTGTGTGTGTGTGTGTGTGTGTGTGTGTGTGTGTGTGTGTTTGTTGTTTGAAGAGTGTGTTAGTGTGTAGTGTACTGAGGTTTGTGTGTGTGAGAGTTTAAGTGGTGTGTGTGTGTGTGTGTGTGTGTGTGTGGTGTGAGTTTGAACAGTGTATGTAAGCGTGTAAGGAGTTTGAGGTGTGTGTGTGTGTGTGTGTGTGTGTGTGTGTGTGTGTGTGTGTTTGTTGTTTGAAGAGTGTGTTAGTGTGTAGTGTACTGAGGTTTGTGTGTGTGAGAGTTTAAGTGGTGTGTGTGTGTGTGTGTGTGTGGTGTGAGTTTGAACAGTGTATGTAAGCGTGTAAGGAGTTTGAGGTGTGTGTGTGTGTGTGTGTGTGTGTGTGTGTGTGTGTGTGTGTGTGTTTGTTGTTTGAAGAGTGTGTTAGTGTGTAGTGTACTGAGGTTTGTGTGTGTGAGAGTTTAAGTGGTGTGTGTGTGTGTGTGTGTGTGGTGTGAGTTTGAACAGTGTATGTAAGTGTGTAAGGAGTTTGAGGTGTGTGTGTGTGTGTGTGTGTGTGTGTGTGTGTGTGTGTGCGTGTGTGTTTGTTGTTTGAAGAGTGTGTTAGTGTGTAGTGTACTGAGGTTTGTGTGTGTGAGAGTTTAAGTGGTGTGTGTGTGTGTGTGTGTGTGTGTGTGGTGTGAGTTTGAACAGTGTATGTAAGTGTGTAAGGAGTTTGAGGTGTGTGTGTGTGTGTGTGTGTGTGTGTGTGTGTGTGTGTGTGCGTGTGTGTTTGTTGTTTGAAGAGTGTGTTAGTGTGTAGTGTACTGAGGATTGTGTGTGAGAGTTTAAGTGGTGTGTGTCTGTGATGTGTGTGTGTGTGTATTCATGTGTATAGTTTGAATAGAGTATGTTTCACACTATAGTGTGTGTGTGTGTGTGTGTGTGTGTGTGTGTGTGTCTCACCGATCTGTCCTATAAGGTTGATAATGACGAAGCATGTGGCAAGGAAGTACCCACAGCTCCAGGTGGCATCTATGTAGTCTCTCTGCTCGCTCCACTGGAACCACATGCGGATCCCGTCCTCCAGGAACGTGCTGATCAGACACAGACGTGCCATGTGTGGGAGATACTGCTTCGTGACCCGCAGGAACTGAAAACACACACACACACACACACACACACACACACAATCAGACCAAAACCTACAAGGAGATGTGTGTGTGTGTGTGTGTGTGTGTGTGTGTGTGTGTGTGTTTACTGAGAGTGAGAAATTGACTATTGTGCTTCATTTTATATGGACTAAATATTTTAATGGCGGCACAGTGGGTAGCACAATCGCCTCACAGCAAGAAGGTCAGTGGTTCGAGCCTCGGCTGGGTCAGTTGGTGTTTCTGTGTGGAGTTTGCATGTTCTCCCTGTGTTGGTGTGGGTTTCCTCCAGGTGCTCTGGTCTCCCCCACAGTCCAAACACATGCGCTATAGGGGAACTGATCAACTAAACTGGCTGTAGTGCAAGAGTGTGTGTGTGAATGAGTTGGTATGGGTGTTTCCCAGTACTGGGTTGCAGCTGGAAAGGCATCTGTTGTGTAAAACATATGCTGGAATAGTTGGCGGTTCATTCTGCTGTGGTGACCCCTGATGAATAAAGGGACAATGCCAAAAAGAAAATGAATGAATGAATGCTTTAATACTTTATAGTAAATACTATAGTGTTTACTGACTACGACAACTCAGAACGGGATACTTATGAGAAGACAGAGGCTGTTCAATGTTGCTGACATTGGTTTTTATGTATGGGTGATATACACTCACCGGCCACTTTATTAGGTACACCTTACTAGTCCCCATGTTGTGTCCTGGGTAATATGTGAATAATTTATACAAAATATATTACATAACTGATGAAAACATTTTCTGTGGAGTAATTACTGTACATCAACAGTATAAATGTCCAGAAATTCAATATTCACATGTAAAATAACACTTTCTACACTCTTCATTGCATAAATAAACACAATTAATCTGGCAAACTTGACAATTTCTTGCGTCCAAATGGTTTAAATTGACTTTAAAATTGCTTGACTTCCTGCTATGTGACTATTGCAGATTCACACATTGTGACACAGCGGAATGAACCGCCAACATATCCAGCTGCAACCCAGTACTGGGAAACAACCATACACACTCATTCACACACACACACACACACACACACACACACTACAGCCAGTTTAGTTGATCAATTCCCCTATGGCGCATGTGTTTGGACTGTGGGGGAAACCAGAGCACCCCGAGGAAACCCACACCAACACGAGGAGAACATGCAAACTCCACACAGAAACACCAATTGACCCAGCCGGGATTTGAACCAGTGATCTTCCTGCTGTGAGGCGACAGTGTGACACTACTGAGCCACCGTGTCACCCCTTATTTGTACAACACATATGTGCAATTGGAAATGTTAACTAACTGAACAGATCTTGAAGTTTCTGTCATGATATTCTTCAACACACAGCAGTGGTGGTATTGTGAAACAGTAGATGTGTGTGTGTGTGTGTGTGTGTGTGTGTGTGTGTGTGTGTGTGTGTGTGTGTGTAGGTCAAACACTCTCTACAGCTCCTGGACGAACCACAGGCCAAAATAGCAGCAGATATAAACAGACCACAACAGCAGCCAATCACTGAGCAGATATGCTAATGTGACCACCCTGACAGCCAATCAGAGCTCGTTCTACAGTAACAACCCCATCAGAGGGAAGAAAATATCCACATCTATGTTCTAGGAAACAGAATAACCTTTATTTGATATACCAGTTACTCTGAAACTACATCTTACAATCAATACTGACGTTTACTGCATTATTATGTAATTTAAGGGAGTCAAATTACACCACAGACATTCATATATCAGCCAGAATGAGCAATACACAGACGACGCAGTGGATTTGACCTTTTATTTTTAAAACGACACATGAAACGCTGCTAATAACAGCTGCAAACACTTTTAACATCTCTTTCTTGACTTGCTTCTTCATAATACTGACACGATAGATCGTCACATTTTTACTCAAAGATGTATTAAAACACCTGCAAGACCCTGCATTTGATTACACACAGCATAACACAAAGAAATCATTGATTAATCCTAAATTAAGTAACTCGATCTCTAATACTGCAACAATAAAACTAAATCTGCTTTTAAATCTACTCCTGAGACGGCTGCCCCCACGACCCGGCCCGGATAAGTGGAGGAAAATGAATGAATGAATGAAAAGCTTGATCAGCTGCTTCAGTGTTTGAATAGGGCTGAGCTGTGCAGGACAGTGAGCAGGGTTGAAGTCTGTGAAATATACTATTTTGTCACTCAGTGAATACACATAGGGCGTCACGGTGGCGCAGTGGGTAGCACAGTCGACATGTTTCTGTGTGGAGTTTGCATGTTCTCCCCATGTTGGCGTGGTTTTCCTCCAGGTACTCTGGTTTCCCCCATAGTCCAAACACATGTGCTATAGATTATCGTTAAAATTATCGATATCGCAATAAATACCATAATATATCGTGATGTAATTTTAGGTCCATCGCCGATTCCTCATGTACAGTAACATCTGCTCAACTTTCCGGAGAATATTCAATAACTCAATCCACTGCACAATGTACGGTTACCGTAAAAATAGTATATGCAATATCCATTAGGGTTGAGCGATGTCGACCAATTTGGCATTGTACGATGTCTAATGTGAAACATTGCGATGGACGATGGCATCGTCGTCATGTGAAAAGCGTGGGGGGGAGGGTTGGAGGCGATGTTTGACAGAGTGCAAGAGACGTCTCTGAAGAACGAGGAGGGATCCGTTGGTGAGGGGTGAGAAGGGTGCGCGACTTATTTGAGGACCAGGAGGGAGACGCGCGATTTCCGTGAGATTATCACTCGTTTGCCGGCATTTGGAAGTCTATGCATTTGCAGGAGACTCCCGGAACTTCCGGGAGACTTGGGATGTCTGAATATCACGTTTAAGAACTATTCACCTTATTCTCCGCGTACGAGAGCGAGCGCAGCTACTTGAATCATTTTGGCTCGAGACTTCTGGTCTCATTCACTTCCACTAATTTTTAGACGTTAATAACAGCTCGTTTTGCTGCTTGATGTTGCAAACTGATATTTTCTTATTATATTATTCTACTATGTCTGTATTGTCATGCAAACACTTGTTTGTAGAGTGAGTAGTTTGACTGTTTTCTGCCGTTTATTATTCCTAGTCATTTCTCCCATTGGCAGCTGATTCGGAAGTTCTAAAACAATCGCAAAACCGAGCGCACTTCCACATTGAGGAATAAGGTCAATAGTGAGACAAGATCCAGCGGTACATCCTTGATAAACTGTCCGACGTGCACCGCTCACTGAAGCTCAGGCGAGCGCATGATAGTGTGTGTGTGTGGTCATGTGACGGAGGGCTGTTCAGAAATGCTAGGTAAAACAAGGTGTGGAAGTGGATCATTTTCGTTCTAAATGCCATTTTAACACTAAGATGTATTAGTGTAAACGGTGCTTAAGTGTGTATTTTTCGCGAGCGGGTTTGCGACGGGGGCGGGGCGGAGGATCGGCGATGCCGACTCAGCATAGTGTTGTCTATTGGGCATCGTCTATCTGCCCAACCCTAATATCCATATCGCTGAGATAAGAATTACATTTAATCACATTGTCCTGCTTCAATGTATTTGTCATCAAATAAGGGTTAGAACAAAAGTAATCGAAATGTAATCCAAAAGTAGTCTGATTAAATGACCATAAATGTGTAATCTAACAGATTATATTACCGACTACTAATTTTGCCAGTAACTGATTACAGTTCATAAGGAATCCACCCATCCCTGTCAAACAGTTTCAGATCCACTGACTGGTGTTTTGCCTCTATTATGAGATGCAAAACTGGCAATATTCGTCAAACTAAAAGTAAAGGTAATCCAAATCTAATCCAAAAGTAGTCAGATTACATTACCATAAATTTGTAATCTAGCAGATTATGTTATGGACTACTAAATTTCGTTATTTGTTTTGTTATCAGTGACTGGTTAGTCCATAAGTAATCCACCCAGCTCTGTCAAACCGTTTCAGACGCACTGCATTACTATGTTAGTAATGGGGCCCAAAATTGTTTGTTTACCAATATTCATCGAACTAACAGTCCTCTAAAAAGAAAACAAATTTCTTTCGATCTGGCAAAATAGTACAGATTATACATAAAGATTATCCTGCTTCAACATGTGTGACATTGAATAGTTAAAGTAAAAGTCATCTAAATGTAATTCAAAAGTAGTCTGATCACATTAGCATGAATTTGTAATCTAGCATATCATATTACTGACAGCTAAATTTTGTTGTGCATTTTGTAATCAGTAACTGATTACAGTTCACGAATAATCCACCCAACCCTGTCAAACAGTTTCAGATCCACTGACTAGTGTTTTGTCAACACTATGATAGTAATTTAATTACCTACCCGCAGGGCTGTTTATATTGAAGTTGATATTTGGTGTTTCTTAACATCTATTTTTTTTTTTTATGAGGTGGGTCATTAGCCCAACGCTCAACCCCCAACCTGGATGACTAGGACAGACACACATACACGACAGACAATTTAGCTCACCCAATTCACCTATAGCACAAGTCTTTAGACTTGTGGGGGAAACCGGAGCCTATGATAGTAAACAGGGCCCAAAATAGTTTGTTTACCAATATTCATCAACCTAACGGTTCTATATAAAAACAAATGCATGATATAGCTAGTAACATCACTCAGCTAACAGTATGTTACACTTTTACTCAATACATTAACATTAATTATTTCTCCATGTGTAAATATCGACAATTCACACTATAAATCTGGGAAAACAGGAGTAAATAATATGAATGTGTGTCAGTAATAAAGCAGAATAAACACAGATCTGTCAGTCCTGCAGCCCTGTGTGTGTGTAGTAATCCATACAGTTCATAAGTAATCCACGCAGCTCTGTCAAACAGTGTCTGGTAACACTGACTTGTGTGCATAACCCTACTATGGAAGTCAATGGGACCCAAAATTGATAGTTTACCAATATATTCATTCAACTAACAGTTCTATGTAGAAAACACATGATTTCTATCTGCCAAAAGAGTCAAATTAGACTTTCCTGCCTCAATAAATGTGACATTAAACAGTGTTAGCATGAAAGTAATCTAAATGTAATCCAAAAGTAGTCAGACTACATTGCTATACACTAAACAGTCCAACATACAACTGATACATACTAGTGTTTTCATCTCTACTATGTTAGCAAACATGGCCCAAAATAGTTTGTTTAGAAATATCCATCAAACTAACATTTCTATATAGAAAACAAATGCATAATATAGCTTGTAACATCACACTTTTACTAAATATAATAACATTAATTATTTCTCCACAGGTAAATAACGACAATTCCCTCTATAAATCTGAGAAAACACGAGTAAATATGAATGTGTGTCAGTAATACAGCAGAATAAACACAGATCCGTCAGTCCTGCAGCTGTGTGTGTAGTAATCCAACCTGTTTCTGGTCCACTTACTAGTGTTTATAACCCTACTATGGAAGTCAATGTGACCCAAAATTGTTCGTTTACCAAAATATTCATCAAGCTAACAGTTCTATGTAGAAAACTAATTTATTTCTATATCTGTCAAAATAGCAGAGATTATACATGGTAAAGATTATACCGCTTCAACATATGACATCAAATATTACTAGCGTAAAGGTAATCTAAATGTAATCCAAAAGTAGTCAGATTACATTGCCATTAACTAAACAGTCTAACATACAACTGACTAGTGTTTTTGTCTCTACTATGTTAGCAAACATGGCCCAAAATAGTTTGTTTAGCGATACCCATAAAAGTAACAGTTCTATATAGAAAACAAATGCATAATATAGCTTGTGACATCACACTTTTACTCAACATGTTAACATTAATTCTTTCTCCACACGTAAATAATTAACAATTCACACTATAAATCTGAGAAAACACGAGTAAACCTGAATGTGTGTCAGTAATAAAGCAGAATAAACACAGATCCGTCATTCCTGCAGCTCTCTCTGTGTGTGTGTGTGTGTGTGTGCAGTAATCCATGCAGTTCACAAGTAATCCACCCAGCTATGTCAAACAGTTTCTGATCCCACTGACTAGTGGTGAAGTATCTACTAAGGAAGGCAATGGTACCCAAAATAGTCTGCTTACCAATATATTTATCAAACTAACAGTTCTACGTAGAAAACAAATATGTCTTTTTATCTGCTAAAAAAGACAGTAAAATTAGACTTTTCAGCATAAACATATGTAATATTAAATAGTTTTTAATAGTATCTGAATGCAGCCTTTATGATGCAAGCTGAGACTGCATCTCTCAGTGATGCAATGTCAGACACAATGCACTAAATGGAGCTAGTGACATCACTGTTAGGGGTGGGGTTAGGTGAGCGCATTAAAAAGCATTGGATGCTGCTCAGATTGCACTGCACCAGGTCTGCATCCAGACGCCTCACAGTGTTAGCATGAAAGTAATCTAAATGTAATCCAAAAGTAGTCGGATTACATTGCCATAAACTAAACAGTCTAACACACAACTGACTAGTGTTTTTGTCTCTACTATGTTAGCAAACATGGCCCAAAATAGTTTGTTTAGCAATATCCATCAAACTAACAGTTCTATATAAAAAACAAATGCATAATATAGCTTGTGACATCACACTTTTACTCAACATATTAACATTAATTCTTTCTCCATGTGTAAATAACAACAGTTCGCTCTATAAATCTGAGAAAACACGAGTAAATATGAATGTGACAGTAATAAAGCAGAATAAATACAGATATGTCATTTCGCAGCTCTCTTTCTGTGTGTGTAGGAATCCGTACAGTTCATAAGTAATCCATCCAGCTCTGTCGAACAGTTTCTGGTCCACTTACTAGTGTGTATAACCCTACTATTGAAGTCAAGGGGACCCAAAATTGTTTGTTTACCAAAATATTCATCAAGCTAACAGTTCCAGACAGAAAACAAATTTCTATCTGTTAAAATAGCACAGATTATACTGCTTCAACATATGCTATATCAAATAGTGTAGCAAACATTAGTGTAAAAGTAATCTAAATGTAATCCAAAAGTAGTCCGATTACATTAGCATAAACTAAATAGTTTCAAAACAGGGTTTTTGTCTCCACTATGATCGAGAACTGGGTCCAAAATTGTTTGTTTACCAATATTCATCAAACTAATCGTTCTAGATAGAAAACAAATGCATAATATAGCTCGTATGTTACACTTTCACTCAACATATTAACATTAATTCTTTCTCCATCTGTAAATAACGACAATTCGCGCTATGAATCGGAGAAAACACGAGTAAATATGAATGTGTGTCAGTAATACAGCAGAATAAACACAGATCTGTCAGTCCAGCAGCTGTGTGTGTGGTGCAAGTCTGAGCGGTTTGTGTGTGTGTGTGTTTTGATCTTACCTGGTCCGCCAGGTCCTCTGCCGCGCTCATCATGTCCTCCTGGCCCATCACTGACCGTCAGATTTACACACACACTGTCAGAATAAGAGCAAAACACAGACACGTGTGTGTGTCTGTGTGTGTTACACTCCCTGCAGAGCCGCTCTGTGTGTGTATGTGTGTCTAGGCCCCTCCGCCGTCCCACAATGCAGCGCGCTGACACTGGCGTCGAGCACGCGCACAACGGCCTCCGGCGAGCCACGTACTCTCAGCGAATCATTTATTAAATTATATATTTTTAATATAAATAAATATATATTGTACAGATTTTATAATGCAGTGAAACACACACAATGTAAATAATAAAATAAATACATATTTATTCTGAAATAACTGTTGTAATAATGGTAAGTTATTTTATAATAATAATCATAATAAACGGAATTAATTGTTAACCAAACATATATTATTTAATTTATAAATGCGAAAACTGTATTACATTTTTATTATATTTACTGCTGATATACTAAAAGTAATAACTGAACTATTATTAAAGACGATTTAATCCTGTAACGATGTAATGGACAGTAAAATACATTATATTATTAACTATATCATTATATTATACTAATTATATATTATAAGAATACTTTTTTATAACAGTATATTCTCGATGGTAGCAGAACAATATATTGCTCATAATTATATACTGTAATAAACTGTTATCAATAATCCTTGTCATAATACAAATAATAATAATTATATAGTATATTATATAACTCTAGTATTAATTGTAGGATTTTTAAAGAAACTGAAACAATTAAACAATTACATTTATAATCATAGTTATGAATAAAATATGATCGTTTTAAATACTTATTGCTATATTAACGATAATAATAACTTATCATAACTATAATGACCATTGCAATACCAAAACACTGTTTATCAAATAATAATTATAACATAATAATACAATTATATATATATATATATATATATATATATATATATATATATATATATATATATATATATATATATACATATACATATGTAAAATTTCTATACACACACATATATATATAATTATACTAAAAAATAATTAAATATATAGAATGATAATATATTAAATTTATTAATAAACAATACATAAAATTACAAATAAACTATTTATTCAATTATTTATTACTGTTATTATCCTCAAAGAACACAAATTAATAAAATCTACACATAAAAAACTAACATATTTTGTAATTCATAAAAATAAGCAATTTTAATGCACTTTATGTATAAATATAAAACACATTCATCAAATCCTAGTTAGAAAAGCCCAGAATCTGTCCTTCCTTCCTCTGCACACTCATTCATTTAGCTGTAACACACACACACACACAGTAAATATTGATCCATGACTCTTCATATTAAATAAAGACAATAAAAGAGCATTAATATAACAGATGCATCTGCTGCAATAACCATTTTACACAGCTACATTAAAAACACATCGTCATTTAGCACTGGATGGATGCACAAACCTGGAATAAAAGCACGTGTTAAAGCTTATAATGTTTTACTGCATTAAAATAAACCATAAAATAAAGAATGCTTGATTCTGATTGGCTGATGAACAGTCTAAAGTAAATAATGATAGTGTTGATAAACTGTGAACATGTATAAAATACAGATTAAAATAATTGTTATAATGGGTATTTGTGTAATCATGCCTGTTTGGAATTCTGCTTTTTAGTACGTTTTTAGAAATGTACTTTAATATATAGCATATACAGTAAATGTATTGGCAACTGAAATAAATTAATTGAATTGAAAATTACCACAAAATCAAATAACGAAAATTTTAAACTATAAAAGTGTTAAAAATATCACATTAAAAAATCTTTAATATTAATAAAGAGAATTTAGCCCTGTAACAATGTAATAATGATGATAACAATACAATATATCGTTTTTATAATATAATATGCTCATATATATACACATGCCCATTTATAACAGTAGCACAAATATAATTATAAATATAATATAAATAAATTAAAATGATAATCAATAACATAAATACTTAATATTACTATGATTATCAATATATGTGCATACAAATATAACATGCATGTGAAATCACCAGAAACAACGACAGCAAATTTGAGTGAATTAAAGACTTTATTATTTCCCGTTGACTCTGCTGACACGTTTAAAACCGTTCTTCTTATTGTTCTTCTTGAATTTCTTAGTAAATCCAGCAGACTGAACCTGAAAAACAACAAGAGAGAGAGAAAAATCAACACAGAAATACACACTGAAGTCTGAAAAAAGCACATAGACTTTTGATAAAACAGTGTGTCAAAAGTAAATGTGAGCAAAACATGATCTTTACTTAATATTCTAATGATATTTGGCATCAAATAAAAATAAAAACGATGTATAGCTGGCTATTTTGACAAATGTACTTCATTGTGTTAGAATATTAAACTAAAGATCATGTAGCAATGATATTTTGCACATTGTCAAATCATAAATATCAAAAGTATTTTTCATTAGTGATGTATGCATGTGGAGGAACTTATTTTGTTAACTTTTAAAGATGATTTTCTTAATATTTAGATTTTTTTCACCCTCAGATACTTAATAGTTGCATCTCAGCTAAATATCGACCCATCATAACAAATATACATCAATTGAAAGATCATTTATTTATGAATTTAGCGTTCAGATGATGAATACATCTCAATTATCTTTCTCAAAGTGACCCTCAATGACTGACTTTGTCATCCAGGATTAATAAATAAACAAATAATAATAAATCCAGCAGACTGAACATGAGGGAAACCAACAGACAGAAAGAAACACACATACAAACTGACACACTGAAGACTAAAAACATATTGATTTCTCAAAACAGTGTGTCAAAAGTAAACGTGATCCTATAGCGCATTGGGGAAAAGCCAGCAATATATCATATGGGTCATCAATATTTAGATGATCTTATGCTGAATATCATTTGAATATTAATGAAAGACTGTGTGCACAGATATATAGTAAATGCCCCATCATCAATATCAAAACGTCTTTTGTGTTTAGTGCTAAGAATTTAATTTGAGGGCCGGCATGGTGGTTCAGTGGTTAGCACTGTAGCCTCAAAGCAAGGTCACTGGTTTGAGTCCCGACTGGGCTAGTTGGTGTTTCTGTGTGGAGTTTGCATGTTCTCCCCGTGTTGGTGTGGGTTTCCTCCGGGTGCTCCGGTTTCCCCCACAGTCCAAACACATGCACTGTATATGTTTGTACACATTTACATCAGCACATTGTGCATTTCTATGCATCCCTAAATATTGTGAAAACTGCACATGCATGTTATTTACATTTACAAAACAGAAACAAAGCAAGCCGTTATTATACATCTCCAGCATTTACAGGCCATTCTCCCACATTACACATGTATTAATGAAATAAACGTGATTCTCCAACCTTCCTGCGTTTCTGCTCCTGGCTTTCTACTTCCATTTCTTCTTCATCATCATCTTCATCAGTCTGAAAATCATCATCTTTCATCTGCTGCTCATCATCTGCGTTCTTCAGACTGAACAGTGATGCTGCAGAGAAACACAACACTCATTTAAAGGCCTGCTATTATGCTCAAACTAACTTGTGTAAGCTGTTTGGACAGAGCTGTGTGTAGTATAGTGTCCACAGCCGTACTGAAGTGATAGAAACACAACAAGTCTCTTTTTTAATTTTCCTGATGTTAAAATAGGACTCGGATCCCAGTGATTCTGAGGCAGTGCAGTTCCCCCCGCCCACCGAATTGATTGACAGGTGTGTATTAACATGTCTCCATAGTAACACGTGTAAACATGTCCACATGCAGAATTAAAGAAACTGGGATTAAAGGATCCGTCCGACTCTACGTGCTCAAACTCATATTGCAGTACGCGCTACACCATGTGCTTTAATATTGAACTACACTTTGATCTATGTAATTCATAACCACCGGAATCAGCACAGCTCAGTGTACAGCACACACCTAGAAACGAGAATGCTTCAATCACAATGGAATGGTCAATCAGCTGGATTTGGTTAAAGACGATTTAATACCCAGGATAGTATCGCTTTTCAAACTCATCTGAGAGTCAAAGCAACAGTTCTGGAAGCTCAAACCTGCTCAGAAGCAGCAGCTTATTTCATATCAACAGTATTAGATCCCCTACTGAAAAAAACAGCTTAAACCAGCCTAGGCTTGTTGGCTGGTTTTAGCTGGTCAACCAGGCTGGTTTTAGAGGGGTTTTGGCCACTTCCAACTGGTCTTAGCTGGTCAGGCTGGAAGATGACCAGCTAAAACCAGTGTGACCAAACTGGCCAGGCTGGGAGCCCAGCCAAAACCAGCTATGTCCAGCTTGAACCAGGCTGGTTTTAGCTGGTCATTTTTCAGCCTGACCAGCTAAGACAAGGCTAGAAATGGCTAGAAACCAGCCTGGAAGTGGCCAAAACCCCTCTAAAACCAGGCTGGTCAACCAGCTAAAACCATCCTAGGCTGGTTTAAGCTGTTTTTTTTCAGTAGGGTTGGGTTATTTCAAGCCAAGACAAATGACTTGCCTAATTACCCTAACTTTACCCTAATTAACCTAGTTAAGCCTTTAAATGTTACTTTAAGTTGAATACTACAGGATTTCTGCAGATCATAATGTCAAATTTAAGACTATTTAAGACCTTATTAAGACCATTACATATTAAATTTAAGACCTCTATCACAATATCAAAAACACACATACACAAAGAGAAAATGCAAAATCATAAAATTAACGGCAAAATAAAACTGAACTACAGGAGAAAAACAAACAAACAAACAAACATCTCACGGCTGATTTATACTTTTGCCTGGTGCCACATCGTGCACCTCACGAAATGGACGAGGCTCTTTAAAACGACAGGGGCGGTCAAAAGAAAGCCACTGTAAAGTCAGACAGATAAACAGAGGAGTAGGAAACTAATTATTAAACTAATATTTAAACTAATTATTTGTATAATTTCTTATCATGATTATAAGGATTTTTATAACCCTTCAAGATTGTTTAGATCAAACTTTAATGCATCACCTGCTGTTGTTCATATCTCAGACAGTTAAACTTATTAAAGTTGAATATTATTGACGACAGAACAGGAGTTGCTCTAAAATTATATATTTATTATGGAATCAATAAAAGCAAAATAAATGCTGATGTTTTTTTGTTTTTATTTTGCCCACTCAATTCACACTGGCTAGTTTCTGTTCTCTTCTTATAAGCTAAAAAGGCAATAATGGTCCAACAATCCTGATCATCATCACCAATAAAGCCTAGAAACAGGGCATCAGTATACTGTAAACCGATAGGTTCATATATTCCTCTCCAGTTATCAAAGACATCATTTGTGACTTTATTTTAGTTTTGTAAATATTAAATTGCTTTAAACTCAAAGTTGTAATATATACATCAGTGTAAAACCTATGACTGGTGGAAAAACAGATTTCTGTGATTGTGTAGCAGGGTCTCCACTTTTGCAATGGCCTCTTTTTTGTTTTAACATACTTATCCCTCTGGTTTTTCCAAACTTTTTAACAAAAACTGTCCTCCTTTGCCACGGCTGTTGCAATTTCTAGCCAAGAATTGTTGTTCATCTGGTTCTTCCTATGATCACGCATGGACGGATCATAAAGATGTCTGTACAGTCGTACAGTTTCAGACAAAATGTCTTCCAAGTGTTTCATATTCGACTCAAATCAACTGTTCACTCGAGTCTCAAAAAGTTTTGTGAGCTCCGCCAGCCGAAATCATGTCGAGCGCACCCAAAGAGAACCTCCGCAAACACAGTGATGACGTCACACTCGGCACGCGCACTGAGTTCAATAACTGAAAGCTGATTGGCTGATTGAGGTCCCCTACAATCACCGCCTACAACTGTATTCACCATACAGAGGCAGCAAAAAATCACTTGCGTAGGACACAATCCAAAATAAATAATCCAACATCAGCACTGGATAACCCCTCCCCTTCACAATAACAGAAAGCTGATTGGCTTATTTGTAGTTTTAATACAGCAAATTACATTAGGACTAGTGAAATAAAGAACTACAACTCCACGAAAACCAAGCAACAACAACAACAAAGAATTTAAATGAGCATTAGCTGTAGCGTTACATGGACATCAGAAAAATAAGCCCTCTGCAACATTATTTAAGACCTACAACAGCCAATTTAAGACTTTTTAATCTTTTTATCTAGTCTAATATTATTTACTGTCATCATGACAGAGAAAATAAATCAGTTATTAGAGATGAGTTATTAAAACTATTATGATTAGAAATGTGTTGGAGAAATCTGCTCTCTGTTAAACAGAAATTGGGGGAAAAAATAAACGGGGGCTAATAATTCTGATTCAATTGTATATAGTAAGGTCTGTACTGACGTGGATAGAGATCAGACATGCTGTCCTCAGAGTCGCTGTGGTCTTCTTCACTGGAGCTGGGAGCCCACACACCGCTGTCCTCCGTCTGCTTCTTTTTTTTCTTCTGCACTCGTCTGTCTGTGTCCTCATCACTCTCTGTGCGTCTCTGCTTCTTCCTGAGCTGCACAGGCACAAACTTCACACCCTGACGCACACACTCCTCATCTGAACACACAACATTAGACTGAATGAATAAACATCATCATCATCATCTTCAGAGGAACTCACATTTAAGTAGCATCCCAAATATATGCACGGACACACTATACACTTATGCTATTATTCACTTACTCACACACTACATACTCAACAGTGTAGTGTGTGTGAGTTTAGTGTCGTCCTGAATGGAACACTAATGCTTTTAACTAGAGATTTTATTGGAGATTCAAACCGTTTCCCAGGCAATGTTTATCAGTAGCCAAATTACCAAACACCGCCTACAACTGTATTCACCATACAGAGGCAGCAAAAATCACTTGCGTAGGACACAATCCAAAATAAATAATCCAACATCAGCGCTGGATAACCCCTCCCCTTCACAAATAGCCACTCCCCTTCATCCATAGCCCCTCCCCTTTTTAATTTAATTTTTTTAAAACTTTTTTTTAAGGGGTTTTTAACCTTTAATGGATAGAATAGTGCAGAGAATTTACAGGAAATAGTTAGGAGCAGAGAAAGAGAAAGGGTTGGCAAAGGACCTCGAGCCGGGAATCGAACTCGGGTCGCCGTGAGCACCATGGTGCTATATGTAGGCACACCTAACCACTAGCCTATTGGCGCCGACTCCTCCTCCCCTTTTAAGAATATTCAGATTACATTTGTAGTGGTCTTCATAGAGGCACCAGATACTTGGGGATTTAAATGGTTAATTATCCTCATAGTTTATACGTGAATATTTTCACCTGTTAATCTGGTCCACAACATGCTGACACATTGCCTTAAAATGCTCTATTTATAAAGTCTAGCAATAACAAATTAACATTAGTTCATTTAACTAATGATTATTAATCTTAGATGATGTTCATTTCTCAGTTAAAGCTTAATAAATAGGGATGTCCGGAGCAGGTTTTTTTGCCCTCGAGTCCCTGTGATTTGATTTTGAGTGTCACCGATACCGAAACCAGATCAAATACTTCTATAATACATACAATAATTAATGTTCATGTTTTATTTAATTCACCTTATTTTAATATTCAACAACTCTGTTAACCAACTGAGGTAGCTTAAGCAATCAAGTAATAAATAACATAAATTCTTCACTTGTAGACTTTAGTGCAACAGTAAATATTAAAATAATCTAATATAAAAACACACACCTCGACTTAAAATACCGGGCAGGAAATCCTGAGTTCACATATCTCTCAGTTTGCGATGGCAACTTTGTCAGCATTGACTTTATAATACCTCCAAACTGCAGACATACTCAGGCTTTCCGCTTCAAGCTGCTTCCATATTCTACTTTGCCGGTAGTCTTACTCTGTGCCACCGTATAACTATAGATGTGTTAAAAAATAATGACACCACTATATACAACAGTGCTGTCTGGTTCTTGAATCTGATTGGCTGATAGCCGTGGAATATGCTGCCAGTAACAGCACTTGTACAGCTTTTAACCCTTGTGTATAACTCCGCCCACATACAGTCAGCAACAAGCAGAGGACACTCTACAGTTTGACAAATATTGCAGCTGTTGGACAACATATTGTACTATTGAGGCTTTTTTAGTCATGAATGTAGTTGTTTAGATTGCAGCCATGCAGTTTATTTATAAGGATAGTGCCTATTTTAAAATATTAATTGTTTCTGAGAGATTATTTCAGTGTCTTTTGAGCAAAGACGGTTGATGATGTTCATCCACAAGATGGAGACAGAGACTGCATAATAAGCCCTTAAAAACAGCGTAATTTCAAACTACAGCTGATCATATCACTATAAAACAGGTAAACGACATTCTAAGTCGATCTCTCTCTTTTGTATGCTGTAGTGCTGTATTAATACCATAGTATTATTCTGATCTCCCTATTGCAATAGAGATATACTGGGAAATCTCTGTAGACTGATGGCATTTCATGGTGTTCAGCCTTATAATCTTAAAATGTGAGTAAAATCAGCTGTTTTGTCATCACTTTAGACATTACGCTAGAGAATCATTCAAACACTAGCTCTACAGTGATGTTGGTGAATGAGCAGCGGTTTCTGCTGTTCTGACGTCAGCTGCAGATGGGAATGAATGGCGGAAGAAAGTAGTTCCTCGTACAAAGGGGTTTTGAGACTCTCAGTGTTTGATTTTCTTTTTTATTTACGCGATTGTGCCGTCAAACTGTTGTATAAACAAAATATGACACTTATAGCAGTGCGATGTGGCTGTATATAGTCACTCGGTCTCAGTGCCAATATACAGCCACATCGCACTGCTACTCGTGTGATATTGCTCACACACACGCACGCACGCACGCACGCACGCACGCGCGCACGCACGCACGCACGCACGCGCGCACACACACACACACACACACATACACACACACACACACACCAAGTCCTGATCGGGAGGCAACGTCTGATTCCAATCCAGTCTGAGACCACGTGATCAGATCTGGACATCCCTATTAATAATGTGATGAAATCATAGTCATATTCTGACTAGAATTCATAATCATTTTTAAAATTAATATCTAATAAAATTCATAATAAAGTAGTACCTATAATAAACGTGCCGTTTCCTCACTGCTGATTTTAATGCTTTAAGTAATGCTTACTAATAAGGCTTTATTGTAAAGTGTTATCTATTGCAGTGTTTCCCAACCCTGTTCCTGGAGGCACACCAACAGTTCATGTTTTGGATGTCTCCCTCATCTGACCCATTAACTTCAGGTGTTGGAGTCTCTTCTGATGTTCTGATAAGTTGATTCAGGTGTGTTTGATTAGGGAGAGGATGAAAATGTGGACTGTTGGTGTGCCTTCAGGAACAGGGTTGGAAAACTGCATTAGAAGAGACTCCAAAACCTGAAGTTAATGGGTCAGATGAGGGAGACAACCAAAACATGAACTGTTGGTGTGCCTCCAGGAACAGGGTTGGGAAACACTGATCTATTGTACTTGATCATCATTCTGCAATTTGGTTAACTAAAACTGCTTACTTTGAACATTTATATACACAGTAACTCAATAAACTAAACATATGTGGTTGATTAAGTCATCTTTTTTAGCAGCTTAACATTGTGATAATACAGTATACAGGGATAAAAATAATCAACAGGTAATATCAGCAAGAGAATCATCATAATATCATCGTAAGCTCACTCACATTGCGCTAAAGCCTTCTGGTAGCGTTTGCCGCTTACGTGTCGCAGAACCTCCTTTGGCTCACGGTTAATGTGACGTAACGTGAGTTTGCAGAAAAGATGATTACTGTGGAGAAAACAAACATCAGTTTAACATCAGACTACACCTCTGTTTCAGGCATTAAAGGGCACCTATCATGCACAAATTGTACTTATCATAATCAGACTTGATGAAGGAAACACTTGGATTGACATTCCCCCTTAATACGTGTCATCAGAGGAGGAAAGCCCCGCCCACTAGTGCCCATCTCTCCCTCATTAGCATAAGACGTTGCTTTAAATACGTATTACAAGACATTGAAGATGTTTTTGAATCTGTCACCATGGTAAAGTGTAGCTCCGCCCTCTTATAAAGGGAGCACAATCTCATTTGCATTTAAAGCGACAGTCACCAAAACACCACAGTTAGGATCAAAGCCTGAAAGGGTCAGTTTCAGAGAGAACATTAATTGTGTGCTCTTATGAAAATACCTTTACAAACATGACTACAGCATTACCAATATGGTGGCAAAGGGGTAGAAAATCTCTGAAAACTTTCCGGATAGTTTTCTTTGTAAGATCATGAGGGAAATTTGGGGTTTTCTATGTGCTATGCAAGCTGTAAGTAATGTGTATTTATATAGCGCATTTATCATGCATGGCCATGCACCCAAAGTACTTGACAATCATGAGGGGGGGTCTCTCCACACCACCACCAGTGTGCAGCTCCACTTGTGGCCCATTTCCACTGTACGGTACAGGTCATTCACATATCATATGAGAAGCACTTCTCACAACACAGATGCTTTACACACATAAACACTTGTGTATAAATGTTCATCACTAACTTTTCTAAAAGATTTAATTATAACATATTATTCCTATTATAAACCTATTATAACCTATTATACCTATTATAAAATATAAACTACACACAGCAGACATCTAGTGCTTATACTGCAGGACACAGGGCAGAATCTGCTCTTCTTGGCTTTGTGGCTGATGGTGACAAGGTTTGTTTAAGCTCGGGTCGACCATGGCTTGTTATTTGTCATTATAAACCCTTTGGAAAGGGTACCTAAAAAGTGGTAGGGTACGGTTCGCCTTTTAGGTACCTTTTGACAGTGGAAACGGCCATAAAAGCATACCGAACCACTCAGTGGAAACTTCTTAGATGATGCTCCGGCAGCCACAGGACAACGACATCAGTGCTTCAGCTATAGGTGGAGTGGAGAGACAGTGATAGAGCTAATTCAGTGGATGGGGATGATTGAGAGACCATGATGGGTAAGGGATGATGGAGGGAATTTGGCCAGGAGGTTACACCTCTACTCTTTACCAGCAGTGCCATGATTATTAATGAGCACAGAGAGTCAGGACCTCAGTTTAACATCTCATCTGAAGGACTGTGCTCACTGACAGTATAGTGTCCCCCTTCACTATACTGGGGCATTAGGACTCACACAGACCACAGGTTGAGCGCCCCCTGCTGGCCTCACTAACACCACTGCCAACACATGTGGTCTCCAATCCAGGTTCTTACCAGGCTCAGCCCTGTTTAGCTTCAGTGAGTAACTGCTCTTGGGCTGCAGGGTGGTATGGCTGTGGCTGTCACACATATACATTTACTGTAGTGTACTGCACTGTATTCTTAGCAAAGTCCTCTCGGGCATTATGCCCAGGCATTCTGTTTGAATAGGGAAACATCAAATTCTCCAAAACTGCTTGCCAAGCTTACGATTACATCACATATTAGGAATCACCAATAAAATTAAACAACAACTGTGTCTTTAGTTTCATTTAGTTTCAGTTTTAGTTCCATATAGCAATCGCCGATTGGCTCCTGTGGTAGAAGGCGGGCTTTATTCGCCAAATAGCGATCGCTGATTGGCTCCTGTACTAGGCGGGCTTTATTCGCCAAATAGCGATCGCCGATTGGCTCCTGTGCTAGAAGGCGGCCTTTGTCCGCCATATAGCTACCACCGATTGGCTCCTGTGCTAGAGGGCGGGCTTTATTCGCCATTTAGCGATCGCCGATTGGCTCCTGTGCTAGAAGGCGGGCTTTATTCGCCATATAGCGATCGCCAATTGGCTCCTGTACTAGGCGGGCTTTATTCGCCAAATATCGATCGCTGATTGGCTCCTGTACTAGGCGGGCTTTATTCACCATATAGCGATCGCCGATTGGCTCCTGTACTAGGCGGGCTTTAGTCACCATATAGCTACCACCGATTGGCTCCTGTGCTAGAGGGCGGGCTTTATTCGCCATTTAGCGATCGCCGATTGGCTCCTGTACTAAAAGGCGGGCTTTATTTGCCATATAGCGATCGCCGATTGGCTCCTGTACTAGGCGGGCTTTACTTGTTATATAGCTACCGCCAATTGGCTCCTGTCCTAGAAGGCAGGCTTTATCCGCCATATAGCTACCGCCGATTGGCTCCTGTGCTAGAGGGCGGGCTTTACTCGCCATTTAGCGATCGCCGATTGGCTCCTGTGCTAGAAGGCGGGCTTTATTCGCCATATAGCGATCGCCAATTGGCTCCTGTACTAGGCGGGCTTTATTCGCCAAATATCGATCGCTGATTGGCTCCTGTACTAGGCGGGCTTTATTCACCATATAGCGATCGCCGATTGGCTCCTGTACTAGGTGGGCTTTATTCGCCATATAGCTACCACCGATTGGCTCCTGTGCTAGAGGGCGGGCTTTATTCGCCATTTAGCGATCGCCGATTGTCTCCTGTACTAAAAGGCGGGCTTTATTTGCCATATAGCAATCGCCGATTGGCTCCTGTACTAGGCGGGCTTTACTTGTTATATAGCTACCGCCAATTGGCTCCTGTCCTAGAAGGCAGGCTTTATCCGCCATATAGCTACCGCCGATTGGCTCCTGTGCTAGAGGGCGGGCTTTACTCGCCATTTAGCGATCGCAGATTGGCTCCTGTCCTAGAAGGCGGGCTTTATCCGCCATATAGCTACCGCCGATTGGCTCCTGTACTAGAAGGCGGGCTTTACTCGCCATTTAGCGATCGCCGATTGGCTCCTGTGCTAGAAGGCGGGCTTTATTCGCCATATAGCGATCGCCGATTGGCTCCTGTGCTAGAAGGCGGGCTTTACTCACCATATAGCGAACGCCGATTGGCTCCTGTGATAAAAGGCGGGCTTTATTCGCCATATAGCAAACACTGATTGGTTTCTGTACTAGAAGGCGGGGCTTCATTCGCCATATTGACATTTACACTTTTCCCCATTCAGAAGTATACTCAGAGTGACAAGTCTTGTGTATTCTAGAGTCTTTGATTCTTAGTTGGTTTGCGCTGTTAACTAGGAGACTCGTACTAACTGTAGTGTGGTTTATTGTGCTATAGATTACTGTATTGTAATAGTGTGCTTTATTGTACTGTAGTGCAGTTTGCAGCACTGTACTGTACTATACTATAGTGTCCTGTACTGTAGTTTACTCTACTGTAGTATAGGTTACTGTATGGTGTTGTGCTGTAGTGTAGTGTATTAGTGTGTAGTGTACTCACGGTTGTTTGGTGCTGTTGGTTATGTGCGGCTCGTACTGGCTGTAGTTAAACTCCTCCTTTGCACTGAGCTTCTTGTATTTCTTGCCAGATATGAAGAGTTGAAGCTCAGAGAGACTACAGGGAAACTCATGTCCATTCAGCAAACACTTAATCTGAGAAAGAAACACACAGTACACACACACACACACACACACACACACACAATTATCGTACAGAAACACACAATACACACCCAGAGATGCTAAACACAGAAAAACACACAGACACATAATATACACACACACACAGACACACAATATCTACATAAACACACTAAGACACATAATACACACACACACACACACACACACACAATTATCGTACAGAAACACAGAATACACACCCAGAGATGCTAAACACAGAAAAACACACTGAGACACATAATACACACACACACACACACACATACACACACACACACACACACACACAATGGTCACACACAGACACACAATATCCACACAAACACACCAAGACACATAATATACACACACACGCACACACACACACACACACACACACACACACCATCACATACACACAGACACAAAGCAAACACACACAAAAACAATACACTAAAACGCAGAAGCACAATAAATACACCTAAACACAGACAAATATATAATTAAACACACAGAAACAATGAACACACCGACACTCCCGATAACAAGACTTTATGACAGTTATTCGCCTCATTAGCAGCAGTGTGTGTGTGTGTGTGTGTGTGTGTGTGTGTGTGCGTGTGTGTGTGCGTGCGTGTGTTACTGACCTTTTTCGACTCTGTAAGCTCAAAGCACGACTGTTTCTCCAGAAATGATCTCAAATCTTCTGGTAAATCCTCCATATTTACAGCAGAAACACAAACTAATCCCGATATGAGAACACCCCGGTGTAAAAAAAATAAAAATAAAAAATAAAAATAAATATCACCGCAGAACTCTGTGAGAACACGATAAATATCAACCTAAGAGGATAAACACGTATGTTTTGCTGCACATGCTGAGAGGCGCGACGTCTTAAAAACTACAAAGTGACGTCATATAGACACGACAAAGACACCACCGCAATGCCAGAAAGAAATGGTTTTTCAAGCTTTGAAATCATTACAGACTTTAAAGTCACAACAGAAATAATCTTTATGATGTTATTTGATCATAATTTTAAGTGATGGAATATTTTGAGCAGAGAAAACGGGGGATTTATTATTCTGATGAGGCGCATTATTGGACAGTCCTGACAGTCAGCTGACACTGAGATCTTCTTCTCTCATCATCGCGTTTTGTGTTTGTATGGTAAATAAACATATGTGTAGTGTCAGTGTATAGACAGTGTGTGTTAGAACTCATATTAAAGTGGTTTTGCGAACGTTATAATCCGCTGTTTTAGCTGGTTTCTGCGTTTAAACATGTCTGGACCAAACGGAGATCCCGATATTTCAGCTGAAGGAATAATCGAGGATGAAGATGAGTTCAATGAAGAAGGTAACGTTAAAATTACGCTTTATTTGATTATTTCCTACTATTATTAACGATTTTATTATACTATCAGGTTTTTCTAAACAAATAATGTATTTAAGTTACATATACAGCCTATAAAATATATATAAAAGCTTGTAAATTGAGTTTTTCTGGATTTATTGTGTATGGGTTTGACTAAAATATCAATATATTTCAAGTAAAAATATAGAAAAAGAGGTTATTCTATTCTAACGTTTATTTCCTTATTTTCTGAAGTTAAATATTCATATTATGTTGACTAAAATGAATATAGACGCATGAAAACATGGCAGTTTTGGGTTATTTTAAGACAAATAATGCTTTAAATTATCTATTTTACTGTCTGTGACAACAGCCTATTGGTTAAGTGCGTGTGACATATAGCCCCATGGCGCTCACGGCGACCAGAGTTTGATTCCCGGTTCGAGGTTCTTTGCCGACCCTTCCCCTCTCTCTGCTCCCAATACTGTCCTGTCTGTAATCTCCACTTTTCTATCCAAATTAAAGGTGAAAAACCCCTATAAAAAAGATCTATTTTACTTATAATTTATAATAAATGTCATGAGCAAGTTTACAGAATAAAACCAAAATTATGTTTTACTCAAACACATAGCTAAATAATAAATCCAGAGAAACGCTATAGTCTTTTAATCTCTCTCTCTCTCTCTCTCTCACACACACACACACACACACACACACACACACACACACACACACACACACACACACACACACACACACACACTTTAAATAAATAATAATTTTCATTTTTCTTGGATGTGTTTAATAATATGAATATAGAACACTGCAATAGTATGTAAATAATGGTTTAATAACAATAATGTCCATGACTCATCAGCTTGTGTTATAATTTCTCAAAAATGGAAAAGTCCAGTCGATGACTAAACGTCTACTGGATGTTAAAATCATTGTTGTGTCAGTAAAACAATCCTGAAAGAGGAGCCGAAGAAAAAGGAAGTGTCTGTGTGTGTAGAGCTGTGTGGATTACTTATGAAATGTAATCAGTTACTGTGACAAAATAAGTAATCAGTAATACAATCTCATAGATTACACATTGGTGGTAATGTAACCAAGCTACATGGATTACATTTAGATTACTTGAGAATTACTGATTACAAATTACATGACAAAAATTAGTCAGTAATATAATATGTTTATAGTAAAGTCAGGTTACTACTTTTGGATTACATTTTGATTACTTTTTAGCGGACTAAATTAGTAGTCAGTAATATAATCTGTTAGATTACACATTTTGGTTATGTAACAAAACTACTTGGATTACATTTAGATTACTTTGAAACTGTAATCAGTTGCTGATTACAAATTACATTTCAAAATTAGTAATAAATAACAGTCTCATAGATTACACAATTGTGGTATTTTAACCAAACCACTTGGATTACATTTAGATTACTTTTGAATTACTAATTGTAATTTATTTAATTTATTTAATAATGTAATTTGTAATCGGTAATGTATTCTGTTGGATTTCACATTTATGGTAAAGTAATCTGACTACTTTTGGATTACATTTTGATCTGTACTCAGTTACTGATTACAAATTACATGACATGATTAGTCAGTAATTTAATACATTTATGGTAATCTGGCTACTTTTGGATTACATTTAGATTACTTTTTACCCATAATCAATTACTGGCTACAAATTACGTGACACAATTAGTCAGTAATATAATACATTTATGGTAAAGTAATCTGACCACTTTTGGATTACATTTAGATTACTTTTTACCCATAATCAATTACTGATTACAAATTACATGACAAAATGTGCAGTCAGTAATAAAATATCTTAGATTACTTGTGGTAATGTAACCAAAGGACTTGGATTACATTTAGATTAGTTTTAAATGACGGATTACATGATAAAAATAGTAATCAGTAATATATTCTGTTGGATTACTCATTCATAGTAACCTATGACTACCTTTGGATTACATTTAAATTACTTTGAAACTAATAAGTTGCTTGTTACAAATTACATGACCAAATTTGTAGTAATATAATCTCTTAGATTACACATTTGTGGTAATGTAACAAAAACACTTGGATTACATTTAGATTACATTTGAATTACTGATTACAAATAACATTATACAATTTGTAATCAGTAATGTATTCTGTTAGATTTCACATTTATGGCAATGTAATCTGACTACTTTTGGATTACATTTAGATTACTTTCAAAGTGTACTCAGTTACTGATTACAAATTACATGGCAAAATTTGTCAGTAATATAATACATTTAAGGTAAAGTAATCTGGCTACTTTTGGATTACATTTAGATTACATGTGTGCTAACCCATCTTTGACGTCACATACACTGAATCAGGATAATCTTGTGCTATTTTGACAGATAGAAATAAAAAATATCTTCAGGTTATTATTATCAACAAATATAAACATTAAAAATGCGGAGAATCATTGAATTGTGAATAACTTACAGCCACTGGTTAAATGTAATCCACAAAAGTAACTGTAATCACATTAGCAGTATTTAAAAAGTACTTGATTTTGGTAAATCTGATGAGGTAATCCAGATTACAGCTATTATAATGTGTAATAATGTGTAATACTGTGTTCTCCTCAGAGTACGAAGCCATCGACTCCATGCTGGACCAGATTAACTCCTGTCTGGACGACATCGAGGAGCGAAACGATGCTCTGAACGGGAAACTGCAGGAGCTGCTAGAGTCCAACAGAGCGGCGCGCAGAGACTTCAGACAGCAGATCACTGACCATACAGATGTTCATCTTCCTGCTGCTGCTGATGATGATGAAGATGATGATGATGAAGAGTCCAGAGACGCACAGAAGAAAGACTGAAGCAACGTCTCCGTCAGAAACCTGCAGCTGGACCAAAACTGTGTGTTATGCGTGTGTGTGTGTGTATTTATTAATGTTGTTTATGTCCAGGATGTATTGTATTATTTAAATACTGTGATTAAAGTCAGTTGTATCTTTAAAATGGCTGTAATGCACAGGAATACCAGCGCTCTGGACTACTTGATGAGATATTCTATATACGTATATAGATGAGTGCTGTCTGATTAATCATAGCCAAATAAAAGTTCATATTTACAGCATATACTTGAGCATACTGTGTATATAAACATGTGTATGACTATATTAAATTAAAAATAATATGGACATATATATACACATATACATATATACACACATATATACACACATATATATATATATATATATATATATATATATATATATATATATATATATATATATATATATATATATATATATATACATACACACACACACACACACACACATAGTACATACGTATATATTATCTAAATAAAACTGTTCATCTTGGATGTGATTAATTGTTTGACAGCATATTCTCTCTACGCTTTAGTCATTTCGGTGTTTTAGGCTGTTTGGCGCCCTCTTATGACTGAATAATAACAGTAATTATTGCATCAAGTTATTTTTCCTTCTGCAAGCATCATGTTTAATTAAACAGCTAGTAAAAAATTACAGCTCGGATCAATGTGTTGTCTAGTTTAGTTTAGTGGCCAGTAGTCATGTAATAATCAGGATAATGTACATCCAGCCGGTTATTATATAGCACTTGAATACCATACTAAACAATGTACACACATATATACATATAAAACAGAAGAGCTGCTGCTAACCCTGCTGGGCTTTATTCTGTGATAACCACCAGCTGGATGCCTTAAGATATGCAATATAAATATGAGAGAACTATATTAAATAATTATGGTGGCACTTTATGACGTCTCATTTAACAATACTGCATTAACTAATAAAATGGGTGGGGGCTTATCTGTCTGGTGGGCCCTAACTTGTGGATTCAGCAGCGGCGCTGGAGACCAGCGGAGGAGAGCAGTAATCAGCTGCAAGACAGAGGATTACTAGACTATAGTGCACAGCTGAGGTGTATTAAATAATTCAACAGCGCTTCATCAGGAAATCCTTACAACATACATTTGTTAGAAGGTAACTAAGTAACATGTTTACTAACTCTCTATAAGTCATAAATCCCGCCCCTCTCCATGTAAACCAATAGGACTGAGTCTAAATAAACACTTCAGAAAGTTCAGAAAGATAAGATTGATTAAAGTAGCTGATGTTATGCTGATATTGGTTTAGCTGTTATGATTTGAGCTAGTAATTTAATGCTATAAAAACATGCAGTGTGGTTATGATTGACAGCCGTAACTGATGGCTCTGATTGATAGCTTTGATTGACAGATGTGATTGACAGCTGTGATTGACAGCTGTTATTGACAGATGTGATTGACAGTTGTTATTGACAGTTGTTATTGACAGCCATAATTGACAGTCTGACTGACAGCCGTGATTGACAGTTATAATTGACTGCCGTGATTGACAGCTGTGATTGACAGCTGTTATTGACAGATGTGATTGACAGTTGTTATTGACAGCTGTGACCGAGTTATGATTGACAGATGTGATTGACAGATGTTATTGACAGTTGTTATTGACAGCCATAATTGACAGTCTGACTGACAGCCGTGATTGACAGTTATAATTGACTGCCGTGATTGACAGCTATAACCGACAGTTCTGATTGACAGACGATTGACAGCTGTGACCGAGTTATGATTGACAGATGTGATTGACAGATGGGATTGACAGCCGTGATTGACAGCTGTGACCGAGAAATGATTGACAGATGTGATTGACAGCTGTTATTGACAGATGTGATTGACAGCCGTAATTGACAGCTGTGACCGAGTTATGATTGACAGATGTGATTGACAGCCGTAATTGACAGCTGTGACCGAGTTATGATTGACAGATGTGATTGACAGATGTTATTGACAGATGTGATTGACAGCCGTAATTTACAGCTGTGACAGAGTTATGATTGACAGATGTGATTGACAGCCATAATTGACAGTCTGACTGACAGCTGTGATTGACAGTTATAATTGACTGCTGTGATTGACAGTTTTAACTGACAGCCGTAATTGACAGCTGTGATTGACAGCTGTGATTGACAGCTTCTCTGATCAGACACTCCTGCTGAGTTTATAAACAAACTATAAAATTGTGATTTCAGTATTTTACAACCCAAAACAACAACAATAACCCAGCTGTAATGCCTATTAGATGTCTTTTAGAGAAAATCAGGTGCTCATTATAATATAATAACCCAACACAGTCTTATCATAATCCCTCCATCATATAAATGTTCACGCTGCACTGCATTAGAAAGAGCACTTGATGCTGTATCACAGATCAGTGACCGAAATAGGACCTTTTTAATGTATAATAGGGGCTCTTTAAGAGTTAAACAGCTGTAAGAAATCAAACAAGTCCTGCTGCATATGCCATGAAGTTCAGAAATAACCCATCCGAGACGCCCCGGTAATCAACAAATATTTTAATAGAAATTAAAATGAGGCAAATGCAGAACACAAAACAAACAAACACTGGAGAAACTGCGGGAAAACACTCTTCTGTTCTGCTGCTCAATAAAAACAGGAAATAAAACACACACGCGCACACACACACACACACACACACACACACACACACACACACACACACACACGCACACACTGATGTTTGCACAGACTGTGGGTTTGTGTTTAGCTTGCCTTAAATCACTGGCCTTTCTTTAACACACACACACACACACACACACACACACACACGCACACACGCATACGCGCACACACACACACACACACACACACACACACACACACACACGCACACAGAGCTCATTTCTGCCACTGAATGCTAATATAGAGATGAAACTGATGAGGTTTAGTTTAATGTGCAAGCTTAAGAGTTCACTATATTTTCAGAACTGCTGAATAAACGCCTGTAATTGCAAACTAAAAAACCTTTATTTCCCTCCAAAATCCTGAGTGTCAAAATTCATTATTTTTAAATATTTATTTTCCCGTCAATTTCTCAGAAAAGCATGAAAAATATCTTTTATTGGACTATTTTATTTTAAAAGGTTGCTTTTTTTAATTCAGCGTATAGAAATAAGCTTCTATACACATGCTATAAAATGTTGGGTTGCTTTACTTCAATATTGGGTCAAATATTTGGGTTTATTTTTTAATTAAATAATAAAAAAGTAGTGTTTGTACATATCTGACAGCAACCTAGCAATTATTCCGAGTGTTAAAACATGGTAATGAGCAGAGTTTTCATCTGCAGCAGCAGCGTGACGTTCATCAATGTACAGATTTCAAAATAAAAGCTCCATAATGACTGAATGAACAGATCTACATCTCCAGTCGTCGGCTGCTTTTATCTCCACTACAGCTGGAATTAAAGGAGCTGCTTTTTCTCCTCATTATTAATGTCTAATATCTATTTAGTGACGTGTTCAAAAGCTTCCCTTCAGTACATTCACATAGTCTTCAATTCTGCAGCGTGGTTGAGCTCAAACATCATCATCATCATCATCATCATCATCATACGCTCAGTAACATCAATACAGTAGAGAAGCGCTGCTCTTATGAAGCATCAGACACACAAACACACATTTCAGCCCAAAAACAC
Source organism: Danio aesculapii (assembly GCF_903798145.1). Classification (NCBI taxonomy): domain Eukaryota; kingdom Metazoa; phylum Chordata; class Actinopteri; order Cypriniformes; family Danionidae; genus Danio; species Danio aesculapii. The sequence goes on from NC_079439.1 coordinate 1,068,709, forward strand.
AGGATTTCAACTGTTTTAGTCATGAGAACTGTGGGTAAAATGTGGAATATAGGATATAAAATTAAATGTATATCATCTCCATTTTTTGCTCATATGTGAGATGGATCGAATCTGTTCTATGACCATGTATGCATGCATTCGGATATTCAGAGATGGGTTTAAGCCTCCTTCATACGTGGAAATTAATCAGATATAAAGTCAAATACATCATTTGACTATTTTTTAATGGTCCTAAACAGGCTTAAAGTCAGCATGAACCAGAAGCTGCGACCGATTTTTTCTTTCCTTCTCGTGACATGGAGAAACAGAATATTAAATGAGAAAGCAGTGGGCGTGGCTTGTTTTTTCTACTGCGAGCTGATTGGATGTAGTAAAGTAGGCGTTTCATTATGAACGATGGGGAAAAGGGTTTGGGGAGAGTTATTCCACCCTGACAGACTCCTCCTGCTCACCATTACTGTTAGATGTCAGTGATGACAGCAGGAGGGGCGAAAATGAACAACAAAAGAGGAAAGATGAAGATATGGGGAGAGATTAACTAGGGACTTCTTTCTTTTTCTTTTATTATTGTATTTATTTATTGTTTATTGTCAATAATTGATTGTTATTGCCTGTACTGTAAGATGGTACAGTGGCGCAATAGGTAGTGCTGTCGCCTCACAGCAAGAAGGTCGCTGGTTCGAGCTTCGGCTGGGTCAGTTAGTGTTTCTGTGTGGAGTTTGCATGTTCTCCCTGCGTTTGCGTGTGTTTCCTCCGGGTGCTCCGGTTTCCCCCACAGCCCAAAGACATGCGGTACAGGTGAATTGGGTAATCTAAATTGGCCGTAGTGTAATG
>NC_079439.1:1074542-1149542 GCF_903798145.1 Danio aesculapii
GGGATGGAACCACGAGGCGACGTTCATTCACAGAACGCAAGTTTCTGGAGGGCACATATATCTGCAGAAGTGAGAGCAGATAAGAAGGAGCAAAGCCAGAGGTCGCTTTGTAAGCAAACATCAGAGCTTTGAATTTGATGCGGGCAGCAACTGGCAGCCAGTGCAAACGGGTGAGTAGCGGAGTGACATGTGCTCTTTTGGGTTCATCAAAGACCACTCGTGCTGCTGCGTTCTGAAGCAGCTGAAGAGGTTTGATAGAATTAGCTGGAAGCCCGGCTAGTAGAGAGTTGCAATAGTCCAGTTTGGAGAGGACAAGAGCTTGAACAATGAGTTGAGCTGTATGTTCAGATAGGAAGGGTCGGACCTTTCTGATGTTGTAGAGTGCGAATCTGCAAGATCGGGCAGTTCTAGAAATGTGCTCAGAGAAGTTCAGTTGGTCATCAATTGTAACTCCAAGGCTTTTTACCATTTTGGATGCAGTGATGGTTGCTCCATCCATCTGGATTGAAAAATTATGGTGAAGAGTCGGGTTGGCAGAAACTTCAAGCATTTCCGTTTTCATGAGGTTAAGCTGAAGATGATGATCTTTCATCCAGTGTGAAATGTCTGACAGGCAGGCTGAAATGCGAGCTGGAACCGAGGGATCGTCAGGGTGAAAAGAGAGGTATAGCTGGGTGTCATCAGCATAGCAGTGGTAGGAAAAACCATGTTTCTGGATGACTGTTCCTAAAGATGCCGTGTAGATAGAGAAGAGAAGTGGCCCAAGAACAGAGCCCTGAGGTACCCCAGTGTTTAGATGCTGTAGGTTGGACACCTCTCCCCTCCAAGATACCACACACAGTATTGGATATATTGATACGAGTCCCCAACACCATGCAGCATTATTCAATATCTGTCATATCGATATGGTTTGAGGCCACACATGCGCATTCTGCGCGATACAGACCACTCCAAGCTAGCACGCGAGCTCCACTTGCACAAATGTGCGCATGTGCAAATGAATGATTCACTCTCTGAGTCATACAAAAGATTTGTTCAAAATGAACGAATCGTTCAAGAACGACCCATCACTGACACAACATGGAGGAACATGCAGTGCCGGTGTTGTATCAAAATCTGACGCCCGGACAAATCTGACTCCCCCACCTGTGCACACACGTCACACAGCGCCTGCAGCTGTCACAGCGGTTTATCAGAAAGCTTTTATCCATCATTTCTTCTGCATTCGACAGCAAGAGTCTTGTCAAATTGACAAGCAGCACCTGAATGTGTTCAAAGAATTAAAACGCCAAAATGGGAGGAATTTATAGCGCATTTTGAAAGTGAAACCAGCTCATATTCACTGCTTATAATGTTACATATTGAGTAACTTTATTTTGACAATGCTGGTGTGTATTGTTCCTGTGTGTTGTATCCTCCATTATCCGTCTCTTTCTCTCTTTATCCACATGAGGGGAGATCAGGTGCAGCTGTGACAGGGGCGGTGCCAATTATAAAAGCACGCTGTTGGCGCTGTTCATCGAGTTCTCTTCCTGTTTCCCCTCGCTGTTGTGTGTGTGAGCAGATCGCTCTAAGTTCTCTGTGTGGCAGTGATATCTTTCTGTCTGAAACCCTTTTTCCAAAGTCATCTGGTGAGATACTCTGTTAAATGCGGTAATAGGACGGTAACTTGCATTAGTGGTGGCTGATCGTTTATTTTCTGTATGCAACCCTTTTTCTAAGTCATCTGGTGTGATACTCTGTTAAAAACGGTAATAGGACGTTATTTTGTGTTAGCTGTGGCTAAATGTTTATTTACTGCTGAATTTGTTATGTTTTCCCCTGTTTAATGGATAGTTAAGGAGGGTATGATTGTTGTTTATTTACAGAGCTTTATTTTCGGTTTAGGTAATAAATTTAATATTAGGTAGCGTACCTTGTTTTGGCTTTTTGTTCCCTGGTGCTGATACTGGAAATAATTATGTTTAATAAATCTGTTGCCCCCTTTTTGACAACTTGGCCTGTGTGTGTGCTAGGGAACGGGGACTGGTGACCTCTTTTAAGAGTCATCCTTAACCTTATGTGCGTAGCGCGGTGCATCTGCTATGTAACAATAAGTTGATGTATTTATTACATGACTGTCTCTTCTTTACATTATAACATATTTAGCTCTGCGTTCTGCTCGGTTATAATGACGGTTTACATTTATATGCTTAACCAGCATTTCATCACAGTACTCTGAAACTATTTCGTTCTCATATCTATAGTCGATTTGTTTTCATCTCCTTATTTAATATTTAGTAAAACAAGTTCAGTCAAAACAAAAGAAAAGTGCAGGATTTTCTACATGCAGTGAAAGACTTCTGTTGAGATATCTTTGATATGTGCACTGTTTAATAATTGTGCACAGTACATACATGTAAATGTGTAACTAAAAACATAGACAGCTGATTTCATTGCTGTTTATAAATCACACAACTGTGGTATACAGGATTACTTAAAACACTGTAATCGTGACATTAAATACTGTGTTTCATATTTACATTCAATGTGCTTCTTTCCTATCCTACACTACTATTTGATCTGATTCAATCCTTTTTCTGCTCTGACATTGTAGCTGTGTTTTCTATGGTTCTGTTTACTTTGTTATTTGCACAACAGCACAGTAGTGCAGTGTATAGTGTTGAGCAGGAAAAAAAACCTGTACTTGTATTTATTTATCAAAGATTTTTTTTAATAATCTGAAATGTTGTGCAACTTATAGTTTTAAGCAGGAGAAAAACCTGTACTGTATTTACTCATCAAATATTGTGTGCAGCTGTTATTTTTTGTGCAGCTGTGTATTTGTAAACAGGGAGGGAAACCCCTGTGTTCGCGGTATATTTTGCAAAAAAAATGTTTAATAATGTTTTAATAAAGATTTTAACTCTCAAGTAACTATTTATGGGAAAATACTGGATATATACACATATATATATATATATATACTGTCATTCCTCCTACAAATACTGAGAATAATCGCCCAGCCCTAATAGACATCACCTATATACTATATGACTGCAGGTTAACTATGTTTACATACAATAACTTTAACTAATAAAGATAGTAGTGATTAGTTGGTAATTAGTTGATCATTCATAACTCTTCTGATTTTGATTGTAATTCAATAATAACTTAACAAGGTTTTTCACATTCAAAATTCCCACAGGTTCCTTGTTTCTTATGAGGGTTGGGTTTAGGAGCCATTTAATAAGCAGTTTTTACGGTATAAAACATATTACACCTATGGTCCCCATAAACCACATATACAAGTACGCACACATATAACATGTACACGCATGTAAATACATATAAATAAATATTATACATATATATATATATATATATATATATATATATATATATATATATATATATATATATATATATATGCATGCACGCATGTATGTATGTACTGTGGTGTGAAAAAGTCTTTGCCCCTTACTGATTTCTGTTTTTCCCTTTATAATAAAAACTTTTGTTTACAAAATGCATGATGTATTTACTTAGATTAATATTTAAATTATTGATGATCTGAAATATTAAAGTGTGACAAAGACGCAAAATAAAAAAATCAGTAAGGGGCGAATACTTTTTCACACCACTGTATGTATGCATGCATGTATGAATTTATACATGCATGTCTTATATTTTGTTCCCAAATGTAATTATTTCAGCCCATAATGCACTCAGTACATTATTCTAATAAACAGATTGCCATAAAAACTCGTCAATGGTAGGAAAGCGTTTTCTCTTAATTGACAAAATACAAAGTTAGTTAGTTAAAAACTATCACAGACGTTGAGTTTTTCATTTGTTAGCATTATCGTGAGCATACCTTCAGGTTCTGGAAGTGTTTGAGGGTCTTGCAGTGAGCGTGTCGAGCCGAAGACTCATAGTGATAAAACTGATCACAGAGTCGACAGAGAAACCCGGACACAGGAACCACAAAACTAGATCCTGATGACAACAACGACAAAAAAAAACACAGGGTTACAAATAACACATGTAGAAGATGAGGATTATTCAATAGTGACTTGGGTGACTAGCTTCAAAAAAAAAAAAACAATCAATCACTAAGCAGTAATTGCATCATTGCCATCGTATTTAAATTAGTTTAATAAGAAATGTGAATACTTCACTCAATACACTGCAAAAATATCAATAAACGATCAATAAACTCAAAATCAAAAGGAGATTTCTAGATAGGCAAAAATATAGTCTTGTTTTCAGAGTCAAAATGAAGTGAGTTTTTCCTTAAAACACACAAAACCATGTTGTTTTCACTTTAAAAGAAGTTTAATTCGCTTACCCTGCTCATATTCATTTTATTTTGCCTGTCTTATTTGTGTTTTATTACTCACCATACACTGTGTCTGAGTCAAACTCCTCGTCTTCATCCAGATCTTCCATTGTGACCTCCATCTGTGCAGAAAGACCCTCCTGGAACACGAACACGCACACACACACACACACACACACACACACGTTATTTTGCAGGATACTAGCATTACTACAGAAGACATAGACTATTCCAATGCTTTCATATCAATTAATCGCTGATGCTCTACTGCAGGCTCAATGAGCTCGAGAACAGAAAACACACACACACCTTGCCATTCTCCTCGTCTTCGCGCTCGTCGTCGCTGCAGAAATCTCCATCTTCTTCTCCCAGTAACATCACAGTGTTCAGTTCCTCCACAGGACCAGAGCCAGACTCCTTCCACAGCTGACAAACAATAATACTCACTCCATTAAAACACTGCCAGAGTCCTTGTTGAGGCATATTAATAGGATCATATTTATATGTTTATATTGTCTGCAGGTGAATGATGAAAAGGGCTTCAAAAATAATTTAAATATTAATATAAGTGCAACAATTTAGGAAAAAAATTATCTTCACTATAATGCACTTTTACTGTGTGCGACTCTATATATATATACATATATATGTATATACACACATATATATATATATACACACACATATATATATATATATATATACACACACACACACATTACAATCAAGCGTCTTGCTAAGAGAGAAGTAAAAGGCAATGCAGTCCAATTCACTTTTTGACAAAGTTATTTTCATATACAATACCAAAGACAGCAGTTAAGAGATTTGCACAAACAACTTTACAAGATATTCTGGAGTAAGATAAAAGAATATTTGACCAAAATACAGATAATCTGGGACATGACCAAAACATATGGGCTAATATAGCAGGGGACTGCTTGCATCTTGTACAGATGGGGTCAACAGAGGAATACATCCTTCCAGCTTGGCCTTGGAAGGATGAAGTCTGTGTACCACTTTAAATTGAATAAGGCTATGTCTAGCACAAATAGAGGACCTATAGATTCTATATATAGCCTCATTCCAGTCCTCATCTCTCAAACTAATATTAAGGTCTAGTTGGCAGGAGTCTCTTTGTGTAGATCTAGAAGTTAATAATGATGTAAGCTTACTATATAAACCAGAAATGGTTCCACTTTGTTCTGGGTTATCAGGAAAAAGTTGATCAATAGGATTTTGTTCAGCGAGGGCAGGAAAAGAGGGAAAAGTCTTGCGTGTAAAGTCACACACCTGCAGATATCTGAAAAAGTGGGCTTTGTGAATTTTAAACTGGGATTCTAACTGGGTAAAAGACCCAGTTAAGAATCTGTTAAGAAACAAAGAGATCTTTAAACGTTAAGATGGCTTTTTCTTGCCAGAGCAAAAATGCCTGGTCATTCAATGGCTGAGATTATAACGTTTTTTTGCACAGCGATGCTACTTTGAATGAGTCTGATTTACTGTACATTAAACAGCATCTGCATTTCACGAAAGACAGTTAAGATGCCCTTCTTTTATCCCACATGGATGCCATGAGGATAAACAAGAGACAAAAAAAAGAGTCCAAGACCTTGAGTATGGTGAGAATGAATAAATGACAGCTTCTAAAAGTGTCTGAGATGCATCCCCTTTTGCCCAGTAGACCTACCTTGTGTTTTATTTGTTAATGTAAGCTATTCTTAGATAAATATAATGTATAAAACTTTACATTATTTATATTACTTCATAATAACTATACGCCTGATAAGCTTTTATATTAATGGACAATGCACAGATGTTGATGTTTCACAATGATTTAACACATTACTTGAATCTACTAAGCTTAATTTACCATGTTTACAATGTTTACATTGCTCTACTTACATTAAATCTAAATCCCAAATATCAGAAATGACTACAGATAGTTCAGATTTAATTAATGTCAGTTTTAATGTTATTGATTAATACAGATTTCATTCATTCACTTTCATTCTGCGTTTTTTCCTGATTTATCACAGCGGAATGAACCGCCACTTACTTAACAGATTTATATATTTTAGGTGGTCTGTGTAATGTGTTTTATGTTTGGTAAAATAATGTCTAATTGCATGTTTAGTGATTTTTCAGCTAATTACACTGTCTTGCCCCCATAGGTGGATTTAGAGGTTTTTGCAAAAACAAGCAGACGTGGATTTAGCTGGTTTTGATCCAAAATAAAATCTCCCTTGTTAAAAACCAAAGAATTGTCTAAAGTGACATTTATGAAATGAAGTTATTTTAATTTACCAGCTAACAACCTTTTCATCATCTATAAAATGAAACGTATTGTACAATATAAATAAACAAGTACAGCTCAAAATAAGTGTGTTACATTTTGACATAAATGTATGTTACATTGAACATTATTTTAAAGACATCTGCATCTAATTTGCACTGAATGAAAATAAATTCACCTTTATTTAATGTGATTTCACTTTTAATAGTGTTAAATTGATTTACATTTTATCAATTTCTTTCACAAGAATAACTACTACAAGATTAGCATAGGGCTGCATAATTTTTTGACTAACTTTATTGTCATTCAAATGTACTGGACAATACACTAAACAATAGATAAATAATATAAATGATAATCATATACACAACAGCAGACTGACGCTCATTACCGTCAGGTGCATCTGTTAAAGGGCTGCAGGATATTGAAAAATATAGCATTGCGATATGAATGTAATTTCACCAGATGACTTGAATATCTCTAGCCCGTGCAGCCCTAATCATAACAGTGCATACAAGTTTTAGGGTGAGACTGAAAAATGCAAAAATAAATAAATGAATCTGATCTTGTACTGATATTTTAAAGCACAATTTCCTTGTAAAAACCAAACTCAGACCTGCTGGACTCTCTGCTTGTGCTCCGCCGACTGCATGTGCTCCACAAACTCTCTGGCCGTCCTGAAGTTCAGCTTACAGACGGTACAGCTGCTGCTGGAGGAGCTGCTGCTGGAGGAGCGACTGCAGCGCTGCACACAAACACACACCTTTATTTTTTTCAACACATCTCTAATCATAATAGTTTAATAACTCATCTCTAATAACTGATTTATTTTCTCTTTGTCATGATGACAGTAAATAATATTAGACCAGATATTCTTCAAGACACTAGTATTCAGCTTAAAGTGACATTTAAAGGCTGAACTAGGGTAATTAGGGTAAAGTTAGGGTAATAAGGCGTCATTGTATAACAGTGGTTTGTTCTGGAGACAATCCTAAACTAATATTGCTGAAGGGGGCTAATAATATTGACCTTAAAATGAGTTTAAAACTATTAAAAACTGCTTTTATTCTAGCTGAAATAAAACAAATAAGACTTTCTCCAGAAGAACAAATATTAGAGGAAATACTGTGAGAAACTCCTGAATCTGTTCAACATCATCTGGGGGAATATTTGACAATAATTCCCAGGAGGGTGAATAATGTTGACTTCAGCTGTATGCCATTTTACAGCTTCCCGCTCACCTTGTGCTCCTTGGTTCTGCGGTGCTCCATGACGTTGCTGGTGAAGTGAGTCTGGCAGGTGGAGCACCATCTCTGTAGACCAGGCCTCTTCTCACTGCAGATAAGGAGTTCATAAAGAAAAAAATGTACAATTAGGGAAGCACACTAGGCATGGGGTGATGACCGGTTTCAGGGTTTACTGCAGTTTAGAAAAGTCAAGGTTTTAAAACAGGTAAACTTTTCTGTTATACAATTCCTATGGTATATGTGAAGTGTTTTAGGGCAACAGTATCTCCAGCACAAAAGGAGACTCCACATCAAAATCTACAGGTCTCTACTAATCAACCAATAGAAAACTGAAAAGGGAAAAAAGACAAACAAGATCAACTGAAAGTAATAATTATGGGCAGGAGTGAACGCCACACGCAACAGTCCATCATTCAGGAAACATCTGTTATACACCAATATCTCAGCATGCTGCAGAGCTGAGCGGTGCAGTGGCTTTACTGTATATTCAACAAAGAGTTGTTTTTTTTACCCAGACATTTAAAAATGGCTTATTAGATCAGGAGTTCCCAAACTTTTTAGCCCGCAAACCACAAAATAACAATGCCAATAACTAACAACCACCACTATTTTCAGAGATGGGTTTAATCATACAAACGTTGCTCGCAACAGCTCACACACAGCAATAGGCCTATTTAAAAACGAGCATATTGACAACACAAAGAAAGTGCAACAGTCTAACAACCAAATATATATATATATATATTTTCAATTTAACCTCCCCTAATGAGACCGGTGGGCACAAAGTTTAAGTTACATCACAAATCTTTTCTGGGTTTCATTTTAGAGTTCATCCATGTACAGTAGGGCTGTGCAATTAATCCAAAATCCGATTTTAATGGTCAAATACATGCAGATTTGTGTCAGAGCGTGGTGTTCAGTGATTATTCATATTAACCCTCATTTGTGTAATAAAAAAACGAGTTGAGAATCAAATGACATGTGACAGAGCTGCACTACTCTTAAAGTGACAGTCCTGCTGCCGACTATTTTTATTATGACTCAAGAAACAAAAGGAGAAAACCCCTCACTGCTCTTGACTGAAGGACTGCTGGAGCTGAAGTGTTTTTCTTACAGTGAAGATGCTTAAAGCACAGTTTATTTCATATTTTTATTCTATTGTATTTATTTCCCTTACCTTATTTACAGGGAGGAAAATAACTGTGCATATATCCAGTTAAATCAGAATTATTAGCCCTCCTGAATTATTAGCAACCCTTTCCCCCCAATTTCTGTTTAATGGAAAGATTTATTTTCAACCCATTTCTATAAACTTATATTCTGTAAACAGATTTAATAACTCATCTCTAATAACTGATTTCTTTTATCTTTGCTATGATGTAAAGTACATTATATTTTACTACATATTTTTCAAGATACTAGTATTCAGCTTAAAGTGACATTCAAAAGCTTAATTAGGGTAATTAGGCAGGTCATTGTATAACAGCAGTTTCTTCTGCAGACAATCAAACATATATTACTTAAAGGGGCTAATTATATTGAACTTAAAATAGGTCTCAAAATATTAAAACCTGCTTTTATTCTAGCCTAAATAAAACAAATAAAACTTTCTCCAGAAGAAAAAATATTATAGGAAATACTGTGAAAAATTCCTCTGTTAAACATAATTTGGGAAATATTTATATATATATATATATATATAAAGTCACAGGAGGGCAAATAATTTTGCCTTCAACTGATAATCGTTTTGAATAATCGTGATTATGATTCTTCCCATAATCGAGCAGCCCTAATGTTCAGTCACAGTCTGTGTTACCTTCACTGCACACACATTTAAAATAAATACAAAGTTTAACCTGGTGCTATAAAATCAATCTGCTGCAACTGAAACTATTGTCTTGTTACAGGGTTTCCGCGGGGTCTTAAAAAGTCTAAAATCTAAAAATCTAAATTTTAGGCCTTAAAAAGTCTTAAATTGGCTGTTGTAGGTCTTAAATAATGTTGCAGAGGTCTTGTTTTTCTGATGTCCATGTAACGCTACATCTAATGCTCATTTAAATTCTTTGTTGTTGTTGTTGCTTGGTTTTTGTGGAGTTGTAGTTCTTTATTTCACTAGTTTAAATGTAATTTGCGGTATTACAACTACAGATGAGCCCAAATGAGCCAATCAGCCTTCTGTTATTAAACTCAGTGCGCGTGGCGAGTGTGACGTCATCGCTGTGTTTGTGGAGGTTCACTTTGGGTGCGCTCGACATAATTTCGGCTGGTGGAGCTCAAAAATTTTCTGAGACTTGAGTGAACAGTTGATTTGAGTCGAATATGAAACATTTCGTCTTCTTTATGATCCGTCCATGCGTGATCATAGGAAGAACCAGATGAACAACAATTCTTGCACTGCAAAACATGCTTATCTTACTTAGAGTATTTGTCTTGCTTCTAGTCCAAATATCTAAAAATTCTTAAAATCAAGAAGCATTTTCTAGACAAGCCAAAAAACAAAAAACTTTTCATTTTCAGAAATGATGTGCCAAAATTAAGTGACTTTATATTCAACAAAGAGTTGAACATTTAAAAAGAGCATATTTTAGAGCAGTAATCAAATACAGTAGTATTTTTATCCAAGGTTATCATACCATCTGAATCCATGCCTAATGCACACAAATGAAAATTCAAGGCCAAAACTGAAAATGCTTCGTAATAAATTTTATAATAATATATTTTACTACTTTTTAAATTTAACTCATTAACTTACATGATACGGGTTAAAAAAATGGAGGAAGCTAAATAATGTTAAATCAAAGCAAAAACCTGATTATTTAGCTTACCCCATTGCCAGATTATTTTGCTTTGCTTGCATTTAACCTTCAACCATGCCACTGAATAGCGCCACTTGAGAAGATGGACACAATCGAACACAAATTCTTTGTCTTCCATAAATCATATTTGAGAAAGAAATGAACTCTGACCCGTCTTTGCGAGCTGCTCCCTGCAGTGACTCCTGGACGCGCGGCAGTAATGTGACCAGACAGGCGTTACTCATGTGCTGGATCTCCATCATCTTCTGCTGGTGCGTCAGTCCGTTCATATGGCTCTGGAAATTCTGCGCACACAGCACTTCAGTATTAGCATATCATATCAGATATCACATCATGTACCATATATCATATCACGGATCATTTATAGTGATCTATCATATCATGCATCATATCTCAAAAAGATAATATTGTATATCATATCATATATAAAACATTATAACTCATATAATACATCATAAAATACATAATATTAATTCATATTTCACATCATATCATGCATCATATATATATATATATATATATATATATATATATATATATATATATATATATATATATATATATATATATATATATATATATATATATATATATATATATATCTTATCATAAATATATCAAGTACCATATCATATAAATCATAAATATAATATCATGTTTCATAGCAAATATCATATAATGGATCATATCATATATCACACATATATTATTGTATATCATATCATACATTTCATGTCATACATCATATCGTATCATATATATAGTCATGTACATTGTCCTGTAATGGTTATTATTTTAAATGGCCATACAGTTTTATGTACACATCTCTAGTTCACATCCCTTTGCTAATCAACAGTGGCAGCAAAGGTGATCAGGGAACAGGTGAGTGTAATGGTACCTGCTGGTTATGGCAGGTGATGTTGCAGATATAGCAGAAGAAGCTGCTGGAGGATTCTGCTGCTGCGGTGTCTGTGAGCTGGTGCTGGACTGGAGCCGCCACCGCCACCGTCTGCTTTACTGCAGACACTGAATCTGAGCCGCCGGCATCTGCTGGAGCTCCGCTGATCGGCTGATCCACATCTGCAGCATCAGTCTGCTGAGCAAACACACATTTTCACATCATTTGAGGGGAAAACTGTGCTGCGTTTTGATTCATTTTTTAATGTATTTATATATACAGCTGAAGTCAGAATTATTCATCCTCCTGTGAATTTTGTTCTGTTCAACATCATTTGGGAAATATTTGAACAAGATTCAGGAATTTCTCACAGTATTTCCTCTAATATTATTAGATTTTATTATTATTATTATTCTGGAGAAAGTCTTATTTGTTGTATTTCCGCTAGAATAAAAGCAGTTTTTAATAGTTTTAAAGCCATTTTAAGGTCAATATTATTAGCTCCTTCAGCAATATTAGTGTTAGATTGTCTCCAGAATAAACCACTGTTATACAATGACTTGCTAATTACCCTAACTTTACCCTAATTACCCTAGTGAAGCCTTTAAATGTCACTTTAAGCTGTATAGAAGTGTCTTGAAGAATATCTAGTCTAATATTATTTACTGTCATCATGACAAAGAGAAAATAAATCAGATATTCGATTTGAGTTATTAAAACTATTATGATTAGAAATGTGTTGACGAAATCTTCTCTTAGTTAGACAGAACTTATATTATATTATAACTTACTACATATAAAAAAAATTCACATACATACACATGGTTTCCGCTACCTTCAATCTTCGCACCAAAATGTATTAAAAGGTAAGTGAAATATAACAGTGCCAACTTTTCTGTAGTTGTAGTAGTGCTGTGCGCTATTTGTTTAACCCTTTAAAGGTGACGAGCTGACTGACAGGTGCGTGATGCATGAGTCTAGCAAACACGACGAACACAGTTTATATAATTATGCTTTATTTATAGATAAAGGTCTATGGCAGGGGTCACCAATCTCGGTCCTGCAGGGCCGGTGTCCCTCCAGGGTTTAGCTCCAACTTGCCTCAAAACACCTGAGGGTGTTTCAAATATACCTAGTAAGACCTTGATTAGCTTCTTCAGGTGTGTTTGATTAGGGTTGGAGCTAAAATCTGCAGGACATCGGCCCTCCAGAAACAAGTTTGGTGACCCCTGGTCTATGGTTTTGATTGCTTTATCTTGCTGGAGTTTAACGCCGTTTCACTTAACTTCAGGACGTATTAATGCCGCTCTGTAGGTCTATTGGAGACATTCATAAATATTCCTAGCAAATTTAATACATGTCTGAGACATACTCGTTATATAAACGCACTAAATCACACTTCAGCAGCGTTTGTTTGAGAGCGCACACGAAGATCTGCACTTGAGCAGCGTATATTTGAGGGGGGTGTGCAAAAAGTTTTGTAGGAAAACAGAGGAAATCGGCGCGCAAGCAGAGATCCAAATACCCGTATATAAATGCGATCTCGACTTGTAATACTGCGCTCACCACATTTGACATTTAAAAATAACGCCATTGGTAATTGATGGATCTGTGTAAAAGGCTGCTGTAACAGCTGGAAATAATCCTAGAGGAAACACTGATATATATTTGTATAGCTGACCTTACAAGTCATGCTGAGAGATAAATAAAGGTCTGTTCACACAATATAGAGGCATAAACACAACACATGCCTCCCAATAATAAAGTGTTTCTGTTCTGAATATGAGGACATACAGCTTTGTTTTAGTGTTCTGCATTTTAAAAAAAATGTAATAAATAATAGTTTGTCTTGTTTCTAGTTTAATAACTTTTAGAATGACAGTTTTTTACAGATAGTATGGTATGCACAAATTAATGTAAAGCTTTTACAGTTTTGAATGTCTTGCACATATCTGAACATAGTTTTAATGGCAAATAAGATGTATAGCTTACGCTTCTGTAAATAATGATATTTTTAAAAAATCTGTGTATCTGACATCAACATAACATCAACATATTTGCATATACAGTTGAAATCAGAATTATTAGCCCCACACTTGTTCAAATATTTCCTAAATGATGTTTAACAGAGCAAGGAAATGTTCACAGTGTGTCTGATAATATTTGTTCTTCTAGAGAAAGTCTTATTTGTTTTATTTCAGCTAGAATAAAAGCAGTTTTTAATTTTTAAACCCATTTTAAAGTCAATATTATTAGCCCCTTTAAGCTATATTTTTTCCAGACAAACCATCACTATACATAACTTGAATTACCTTAACCCAGGGGCGTAGCGGATGTTTTAAAAGTGGTGTTGGGGGGGGGGGGGGGGGGGGGGATGGGGGGAGGGGGATAGCTGAATGAGATCCAAAATTTTACATTAATTTTATTATCAATCACCTGTTTCTCAATTGTCTGTCTCTAAAAGTGAAGGGACCTGTCCCACGGTGCTACGCCCCTGCTCTAACCTGCCTAGTTAACCTAATTACCCTAGTTAAGCCTTTAAATGTCACTTTAAGCTGTATAGAAGTGTCTTGAAGAATATCTAGTCTAATATTATTTACTGTCATCATGACAAAGAGAAAATAAATCAGTTATTAGAGATGAGTTATTATAACTATTATGTTAAGAAACGTGTTGAAGAAATCTGCTCTCCGTTAAACAGAAAGTGGAGAAAAAAAATAAACAGGGGGGCTAATAATTCAGGGGGGCTAATAATTCTGACTTCAACTGTAGCACAGGATTTGAAGATAGGAATCCTAACTGATTAGCGGAGATGCATTCATGTGCTCAAATGGAAATGTTTTCATAAATCAGATCAGAAAAAAAGGCATGAAGGGAGCAGGTGTAAACAGGCTCATAGAAAACAGGCAGAACCCAACCTTGTCCGCTTGACACTGTTCTTCTGCTTCAGTGGCCAGTGGTTCATTCACAACACTTTCCTCCAGTAGAGAATCTGAAACACGGCACACACAGACAGACAAGTTCACTGAGCAGTGTTGAATAAATGACTTCAAAAAAGTAATTAATAACTAATTACATAATTAACCTTGTTTTTAACGTACATTTATATTTACTTTGTCTGAAAAGTAACTTAAATACTCAATAAATATTTTAATTACTTGACTTTAACACCCATATAAATATAGGCGTATATAGGCGTAGACAACACAAAATTTAATTCTTAAAATTTGGAGTCGGTGGCTGGCCACTTTTAAATAAGAAAACACTGGCGGGGAAGAGTTATGGCTAAATTAGCTTAGTAGTTAGTCATTGTATTTCCAATAACACATTATTTATAGTTTAAGTTTACTGTAATAACCTGACAGATATTTATTTTTGTTAAATAAAGGCTGAAAGTATTCTATACAGCTGAAAATCCTCCATACCTCCAGCATCTGCAGGGCTCTTACATTCAGTGTTTTCAGCTGAATCTTTCTCCAAAGGCTCCTCTGACCTAAACAAAGCATGTAAATATATCACTTAAATGTAGATGAACTAGGGATGCACTGATATGCAATTTTTGACTGATACCGATAACTCTTTAGATTTGGAGATGATATATTAGCAGATAAATCTAAATATAAACTTTTCAACAACTGATTATTTAAGACCTTAACTTTAGAATAGTTCTGATCTGATCTCTGTACTTTATTAATAAACTATTCTTTTCTATGGCCGGCTTTCTTTTATATAAATAAAATCTACTGAATGACCAAAACTGCATAAATAAATAAACCAAGTGACTGACATTAAACAAAATCTAAATACTTAATAATTAAATAATTAAAAAGTAGCACACAAAAGGTGTGTGAAGTGGTTTAACCAGCAAAAATAACACATGATTTATCAGCTTAAAGATATTGACCTAATTTTGTTGTTTTGTTTTGTTTGTATCAGACCCATATGATAGCTTTAAAATAGCATTCATCAGCCGATACTGATTTGGTTGCTGATATACATCACACAACAAAAAGCATATACAGAACACATCAAACAACACATCAATATAATTTAAAAATAAGTGTGTGATGTGGTTCAATATGCTAATATCGGTCTAAGAAATCAGTCTTTTTTGTTATCGGACCAATAAAAAATATCATTGAAAGTGGGATTTATTGGCTGATAATAATATGGGTGCTGATATATCATGCATCACTAATATAAACACATACAGAACACACCAAACAATGCACCAAGTTATTAGCAAAATAATTTTAAATGTGTGTCAAGTAGCTTACTTGGCTGATATCGTTTTAGGATATCTGTCTAATTTTGTTATCTGACTGATAATAATAACATTAAATAATTATTAAATTACGATATATCATGCATCACTAATAAGAACACATACAGAACACAGCAAACAATCAATTTTAAACCACCAGGTAATTTTGTGACTGTAATTAACTTCAGACTGTGAATTCATTAACAGATGAAGTGTGACTGACTCCTGTGTTTTGTGTTTTTTGGCCGCAGGTTCATCAGGCTGCTCTGAAGACCCCTGAGATCCTGGATCGGCCACAGCGACGGCTTCATCTGCTGATCATATCAAAACAATCACATTTATTAACACATCACTAACAGCAGGAGTGTATAATGGGGCTCATCATGCGATAGTTAAATCACATATAATCATTTTGCGATGTTGACGGCCCTTTATAGTGAATGTTGCTAATGTTAAAAATAAAACCATAGATACAATTCAATCAAATATATATATATATATAGTATGATGATTACAGAAATGAATGATTATTAAAATAAATGAATTAATAATAATAGTATTTCTCTAGGGAACTGTTCCATCGCACAAAATATCATTACTCAATACATGATACAGCATGATAGATTTGAGCTCTACCTCTGCTGTTGCTGCTTTTGGCTTCTGATTGGCCGTTGCTGCTGCTGCTAGCTGCTGATTGGCCGTTGCTGCTGCTGCTAGCTGCTGATTGGCCGTTGCTGCTGCTGCTTTTGGCTGCTGATTGGCCGTTGCTGCTTCTGGCGGCTTCTGGTTGGCCGTTGCTGCTGCTGGCTGCTGATTGGCCGCTGCTGATGTTTGCTGATTTCTGCTCGATCTCCCTCTTCCTGTCCGGCTGAGGCGTCTGAAAATCCTGTGTGTGTGTGAGAGAGAGCGAGAATATAAGACAAACATATTAATGCACAATTTAAACAAATAAAAGATGTAATTACAGCAAATGATTGTAGAATAGTTTTAAAGCAATTTATAATTACATCTCAAAATATATTATTATATAAACCAATTGGCACCCACCAATTATCGCACTGTTACTACAAGTTTTATAAACAGATTTATTGCATCTGAAACCAACACTAATCAAAACTAACAAGCAAAAAACATATGCATGAGTGAGGAAAATATGTCTCAACAAAAACCTGTTATCACAAGACAATACATTATTATAACATAACTGAGTGACCAAAAGATATCACGGACGGAGCGCTCACCAGCCCTGCACACACTGCTTGAATTAATGAATGAATCTGTTAATGATAACTGTGCTGTGTTCTCACGGGTGCTGTCTGATATTGCACAGATGCTTTTGACATGCACCTTATTTGCATACGTCATTTTAATAGCAATACCGGTCTTTCCAGGAGCTGCAGTATTAGTTTAATCTTAGTCCGTTTAAGCCCTTTTGCGATGGTGTATGTGGGGTTAACTCTTACATACAGCTGCCACTTGCACGGCTGACAGCGTCTGGCGATTAAATGAAGGATTAAACAGAACCTCTCGTGCTTAAAATGTGTAGATGTGGCGAACGCTGTTACCTGAAAATTCCCTCCCACAGACTTTATAGTGAACGCTTTAGTTATTTTCAGAGCGGACTCAAAGCCAATGGAAGTCTTTTATCCACTCTTGGAAAAGTGTAGATGGTGGATTAACATTCAGCACATGATCAGTAATCAGATGTGCCATTATTTGTAGCTTTAGGTGTTTCTAAAACTAAATCTGTCAGTGCTGTTTTCATTATTATCTTCAGCGCTTTACATTTTTGCGGTTGTCGCTCCTGTCATCTGAAGACAGAAGGTGTTGACTGAGTGATTGACAGCTGATTTTAACCAATCCATTCATGTTTAGTTCTAAAGCAGTGGGCCAATAAGAGCACGAATATATTATTCTGCTTTCCTTGTACTTTTTAAATGTAAAGCACTTTGAGAATTAAGTTTTAAAGGCGCTATGGAAAAATAAATTATTCTTATTACTCACATTGGGGAAATAGCGAGCGTGCGGTGTGAAATGGCGAGGGAACCCCATGTGTGGTGTTTTGATGGCGACTCCCATTGGAACGGGGCCCAGAAGAGACGCTCGAGACCCAGCAGCGAAGAACGGAGGAAACTGCTGACCTCCCATAGCGAAGCCACGCATGCTGCCTGCACAGAGACATGCGGAGAAAAACAACACGGCATTAATCTGGTGACAGTTCTGTCTGGCTCTTGAATCTGATTGGCTGATAGCCGTGTGATATTTTGCAAATAACAGCACTCGCACCGTCTCCTTACCCTTCACCCTTATGTATTACTCCACACACATACAGCAAAAAGCAGAGGACACTCTACAGTTTGATAAGGCTTTTTTAGTGGAGGCTTTTTAGTGGAGAATGTATGATGAAGAAAAATGGTGACAGAGACCGCATAATAAGCCCTAAGGCAGGGGTAACCAATCTCGTTCCTGAAGGTCCGGTGCCCTGCAGGGTTTAGCTCCAACTTGCCTCAACACACCTGCCTGGGTGTTTCAAGGATACCTAGTATATATACTAATCAAGAAAATCCTTCTTGTAAGCTCTACATTGATCTGGTATTCAGATAAATCAATAGTGCTCTTTTTTCTATTTCTGTTCATTCATTATCAATGCCAGATATCCATGCTTATGCATGCAGCTTAAAGGGGCACTATCCTGCCTGTTTTTACAAGCTGTAAGATGCGCCTCTGGAGTGTGTGTGAGAAGTTTCAGCACACAAATAATGGTAACTAATGTCTAATGAAACTTCAGGCATCCTAATTGATCCTAATTGTCACTTTAAATGCAAATGAGATTGTGCTCTTTTCAAAAAAGGGCGGAGCTACATATTGACAGATGTAAAACAGCAGTGTGTGTGTTGTCAGTGCTGGTCAGGTGTGCTTCAGTGTGAGTGTGTGCTTCATGCTTCTGTCAGTCTATGTCGCTCCTGTCGCTGTTCATCTAAAACTCCACATCTATAATCCTCTTAGTCTATGCTGACATTATCTTCAGCAGCTCAAACACTCTAATGGCTAATGGACAGACGGCTGCTTCTCACTCAGGGCTGCTGTTTATGCTAATGAGAAGGAGAGATGAGCACTAGTGGGCGGGGCTTTCCCCCTCTGATGACACGTACAAAGGGAGAATGTCAATCAAAGTGTTTCATTCATCAAGCCTGATTATAAATGCAATGAATTCATGTTGACAATTAGAGGCTGGAGATATTCACACACTGCTGATGATCTCCAGTGACTGCACGTCTTAATATAGTGCACTCTATATTTGTCTGGCAGGATCAAGTATGTGGCTCAGTTTACCCTGCATCTGTTGCATCAGCAGCGCCCCCTGCAGCATAGGATTGGGAGCGATGATGGTCTGCGTGGCGGAGCAGAGGTTCACCATGCGGGCTGGAGGAGGAGCTGGAGCAGGAACCGCCATCGCCCTGATCATCAACAACACATGAAATACACTAATTATCATCACACTTTACCATACTGTTCCAGTAGCTGATGCATTTACTACTGCTGGGGAAAATCTGTAGAGATTAAACTCCAAAATAAAAGTTTGTTTTGACATAATATACAAGAATTATTAGCCCTGCTAAATTATTAGCCCTGCTGAATTATTAGCCCTCCTGAATTATTAGCCCTGCTGAATTATTAGCCCTGCTGAATTATTAACCCTGCTGAATTATTAGCCCTCCTGAATTATTAGCCCTGCTGAATTATTAGCCCTGCTGAATTATTAGCCCTGCTGAATTATTAACCCTGCTGAATTATTAGCCCTCCTGAATTATTAGCCCTGCTGAATTATTAGCCCTGCTGAATTATTAGCCCTCCTGAATTATTAGCCCTCCTGAATTATTAGCCCTCCTGAATTATTAGCCCTCCTGAATTATTAGCCCTCCTGAATTATTAGCCCTGCTGAATTATTAGCCCTGCTGAATTATTAGCCCTGCTGAATTATTAGCCCTGCTGAATTATTAGCCCTCCTGAATTATTAGCCCTGCTGAATTATTAGCCCTGCTGAATTATTAGCCCTCCTGAATTATTAGCCCTCCTGAATTATTAGCCCTCCTGAATTATTAGCCCTCCTGAATTATTAGCCCTGCTGAATTATTAGCCCTGCTGAATTATTAGCCCTCCTGAATTATTAGCCCTCCTGAATTATTAGCCCTCCTGAATTATTAGCCCTCCTGAATTATTAGCCCTGCTGAATTATTAGCCCTCCTGAATTATTAGCCCTCCTGAATTATTAGCCCTCCTGAATTATTAGCCCTGCTGAATTAGACCTCCTGAATTATTAGCCCTGCTGAATTATTAGCCCTCCTGAATTATTAGCCCTCCTGAATTATTAGCCCTCCTGAATTATTAGCCCTCCTGAATTATTAGCCCTCCTGAATTATTAGCCCTGCTGAATTATTAGCCCTGCTGAATTATTAGCCCTCCTGAATTATTAGCCCTGCTGAATTATTAGCCCTCCTGAATTATTAGCCCTCCTGAATTATTAGCCCTGCTGAATTATTAGCCCTCCTGAATTATTAGCCCTCCTGAATTATTAGCCCTGCTGAATTATTAGCCCTCCTGAATTATTAGCCCTCCTGAATTATTAGCCCTCCTGGATTATTAGCCCTGCTGAATTATTAGCCCTCCTGAATTATTAGCCCTCCTGAATTATTAGCCCTCCTGAATTATAAGCCCTCCTGAATTAGACCTCCTGAATTATTAGACCTCCTGAATTAGACCTCCTGAATTATTAGACCTCCTGAATTAGACCTCCTGAATTATTAGCCCTCCTGAATTATTAGCCCTCCTGAATTATTAGCCCTCCTGAATTATTAGCCCTCCTGAATTAGACCTCCTGAATTATTAGCCCTGCTGAATTATTAGTCCTGCTGAATTATTAGCCCTGCTGAATTATTAGCCCTCCTGAATTATTAGCCCTGCTGAATTATTAGCCCTGCTGAATTATTAGCCCTGCTGAATTATTAGCCCTCCTGAATTATTAGCCCTCCTGAATTATAAGCCCTCCTGAATTATTAGCCCTCCTGAATTAGACCTCATGAATTATTAGCCCTGCTGAATTATTAGCCCTGCTGAATTATTAGCCCTCCTGAATTATTAGCCCTCCTGAATTATTAGCCCTGCTGAATTATTAGCCCTGCTGAATTATTAGCCCTCCTGAATTATTAGCCCTGCTGAATTATTAGCCCTGCTGAATTATTAGCCCTCCTGAATTATTAGCCCTGCTGAATTATTAGCCCTCCTGAATTATTAGCCCTCCTGAATTATTAGCCCTCCTGAATTATTAGCCCTGCTGAATTATTAGCCCTCCTGAATTATTAGCCCTCCTGAATTATTAGCCCTCCTGAATTATTAGCCCTGCTGAATTATTAGCCCTCCTGAATTATTAGCCCTCCTGAATTATTAGCCCTGCTGAATTATTAGCCCTGCTGAATTATTAGCCCTCCTGAATTATTAGCCCTCCTGAATTATTAGCCCTCCTGAATTATAAGCCCTCCTGAATTATTAGCCCTCCTGAATTAGACCTCCTGCATTATTAGCCCTGCTGAATTAGACCTCCTGCATTATTAGCCCTGCTGAATTATTAGCCCTGCTGAATTATTAGCCCTCCTGAATTATTAGCCCTCCTGAATTATTAGCCCTCCTGAATTATTCGCCCTCCTGAATTATTCGCCCTCCTGAATTATTCGCCCTCCTGAATTATTAGCCCTGCTGAATTATTAGCCCTGCTGAATTATTAGCCCTGCTGAATTATTAGCCCTGCTGAATTATTAGCCCTCCTGAATTATTAGCCCTGCTGAATTATTAGCCCTGCTGAATTATTAGCCCTGCTGAATTATTAGCCCTCCTGAATTATTAGCCCTGCTGAATTATTAGCCCTCCTGAATTATTAGCCCTGCTGAATTATTAGCCCTCCTGAATTATTAGCCCTCCTGAATTATTAGCCCTCCTGAATTATTAGCCCTCCTGAATTATTAGCCCTCCTGAATTATTAGACATCCTGAATTATTAGCCCTGCTGAATTATTAGCCCTCCTGAATTATTAGCCCTCCTGAATTATTAGCCCTGCTGAATTATTAGCCCTGCTGAATTATTAGCCCTCCTGAATTATTAGCCCTCCTGAATTATTAGACATCCTGAATTATTAGCCCTGCTGAATTATTAGCCCTCCTGAATTATTAGCCCTCCTGAATTATTAGCCCTCCAGAATTATTAGCTCTCCAGAATTATTAGCCCTGCTGAATTATTAGCCCTGCTGAATTATTAGCCCTGCTATTAGCCATGCGTCATCGCTTCTGTCAGTTAGATAAATACCAATATATTTGCCTTTGAATATTAATGTTTTTACACATGCCTATATCCATTTCATGGGACTGCAGCAGATGATTTTGAGCAATCTTTTAAGCGGGTTTAAGGATCTAAACCAAGTGGCAACCTCCCGCTCTGCCTCAGAAAGCCAATACGGAAGTAACGGAAACTGCAATTCATCGACTCTCCTTTGGGGGCTGGCTCCAGCAAATCCAGATGATTTCTGACTGCAATGGTAAATTGGCCAATTTTACAGCTGATAAAAAACATGCTTACAGCCTGGTACAAATGATAGTTTTGGTGTATATAGCCATGATTACCCTTCATGACGACTGTGACGGGGTGATTTTTTTAATAACTCATCCGTTTTGTTTTTATTAACTTATATTAACTCTGCATAATTAAGGGCGTGGCCACTTGAGTGACAGCTAGGTCTCGCTGGTCAACACTTCACCTCAGCTGATTCCGGCTGATTAGCTGCTGAACTCAGCATATTCATCCTATTTTTGTGTTGTTTTATGTAGCTTTACACAGTCAGCTGCCTTTTAGGATTATTTCCTACAATTATCAGATACTTTAGCATGCTGTGTGCACTTCATTGTGCTCACAAACCATACAATTTTTCCTCCAATTTCCAGGTGAGTGAAATTATATCCTTAATCCATCTCTATCAATGTATTTGCTTTATTTAAGATGATTTATCATTTATATTTTTCTTTAGAGCTGTAATGCCCTCCAGAATCTGACTGATTGATTAGCTGTAGGCTCTAGATCAGTCATCTGAAGCGTTGTCATACAGTGTTATGCTGGAGTTCATCAATAGTCCTGCTTTTACTAACACAGACCATATCTGAAGTGTTTGGAAGTAAATCCATGGTTTCCGCTACTTTCATTCTTCCATGGCTCGCCACACCAAAATTCATCCCGCCACGGCTACAGCTTCTCATTCAAAACATCTTATTTTTATAATAGCGGGTGATAATCGCACCAAAACGTATTAAAGGATTAGTAAATTATAACCATGTTTATACACTGTTCTAAGCATATGTATGTGAAGAACGGGGGCTATGGCATCTCTTTGGGAGATCAAAACAGGTTTCTGAGGGCAGACCGGGGCTGGTTGGCACGCCGTTGCAAAACCACCCAAATTTTCACTACCCGCCTATGTCACTTTTTACCCGCAAAAATAAATTCAAAACTGCCCAATCTGGCAACACTGTCTGCGCTTGAGCAGCGCGTATTTGAGGGCGTGCAAGAAGTTGTGCATGAGCAGAGGAAATCGGTGTGCAAGCAAAGAGATCCGAATGCGATCTTGACTCGTAATACTGTGCTCACGACAATTGTCATTGAAATAACGTCACAGGTAGTTAGTAGATCTGTGTAAAAAAGGCCTGCCGCCACAGCTGGAAAACATCCTAGAGGAAACACTGAATTCGCATTTCCTCCTGTAGAAAAACAACATAAGAACAATGTTTAGTGGCTCAGTGTATTACAGCAGTGTTTAAAAAAAAAAACATACTTATTGTCTTTATATTGCCCCAATATGACTGTGGACACACTATACCAACACACAGTTCTGCCCAACGAGCTTAAAAAAGAAGATTTTCATCATAGGTGCCCTTTAATATAACTTAATATAAATGAAACGGATGAGTTCTAAAACAAATTCACCCCTCACAGTTGAGCCTGGTTTCTCTTGAGGTTTTTTAATTCTTCACTTCCCCAATTGGTGAAGCTTTTTCCTCGCTGCTGGCTCCACTGGCTTGCATGGTTCGGGATCTGTAGAGCTGCGCATGGATGGATTTGCTCTTCAGTGTTTAGACTCTCAGTAGTGAATATTAAAATCACACTGAACTGAGCTCAACTGAACTGAACTTAAACACTACAAACTGAACTGACTCTGTTTACATTCACTATCATCTTCTATGTGAAGCTGCTTTGACACAATCTACATGGTAAAAGCGCTATACAAATAAAGGGGAATTGAATGGTAATATTAGTTTTATGAACCAAAACTATCTTTTGTACCAGGCTGTAAACATGTAAAATTGTCCAATTTACCAATGCAGTCAGTAAACATCTGGAGTTCCTGGAGCCCCCAAGACGAGTCAAAGAATTTCAGTTTTAGTTACTTCCGTATTCACTTCACGAAGGAGAGCGGGATGTTGCCGCTTGGTTGAAAAACCACTGCTGTAGACAATCTAAAACAAATATTGCTAATAATATTGGGGGGCTAATAATATTGACTTTAAAATGGCTTTAAAAAATTAAAAACTGCTTTTATTCTAGCTGAAATAAAACAAATAAGACTTTCTCCAGAAGAATAAATATTAGAGGAAATACTGTGAAAAATTCCTGAATCTGTTCAACATCATTTGGGAAATATCTGAAAACAAATTCACAGGAGGACGAATAATTTTGACTTTAACTGTACATAATAAATAGACAATGAAAAACCACACACATATTAATTACTAAACTTTTATTTTGGATGCAAATAACTTTTTTTCCCAGCACTAAAATAACTACAAAGCCTTTTCAGCCAAGTGCATCAAGTAATCTTGATCATAGCTCATATTTCAGTGCATCCCCACCTAGTGTGTGCTGTATTAGTGTAAGGAGGGGCTGCATGTGGGTACCGTGCGGCCTGGTGATGGTGTGCGATGTGGTGTGTAGGTGGAGGCTGTGGTGGAGGAGGAGGTGGAGGCGGAGGTGGAGGCGTCTGCTGCTGAAAGAGCTGCTGGAGCTGACGGAGGTGCTGATGAAACTGATGTTGCTGCTGCTGCTGGTGCTGATGAGGGTTGAACATCCTGACCATTCACCAAACCTTCAGAACAACACACAGAAACACACACATCACTAGGCCTGTCACAATAATCAATATACGGACTTATCACACAACACATGGACATGACTCCAATCATTTTTGGTGATGCAGTGTGTAACGCCCATACATAAAAACCAATTCTAGCTGATTATTCAACATCTCTGTCTCTATTGGAGGTGTCAGTATGGTTAAAAACATAGTATTTACTATGAATTACTATAGTATATTTTCATGTGGGTGTCTGACAGCTTAAAATAGATCTGGTAGCAGATATTGGAGCCTCTGATACTCCTTATCTTGCACTTTTATGTTAACATTTATTATTGTTTATTTAGGATATGAGTTTTCACAATCTGATTCCAAAACCTCATTATTAAACTGTTAAAATGACTATAATTAAATGAAGTTTTCTTAAGAATAATATCTGTACTTTGGAAGAGTGTACTTGCATTATGATGCTATTAAATCATCGTTCTAGCATCATAAAATGGTCTTAAAATGACAATAATATTGTTTATCACAGTATATTTTGGTGCAATATAACCTACAACAAAGAATTGTAGACAAGCCTACATATCAGGCTGTAAGCTCCTTTAAAGATGGTGCTTATAGGTTTTCGACTCTTCTAAAGTATAAAAATACCATTTTAATAACAATACCTTTTATTTATAGGTGCCTTTTAAAGCACAAAATAATAATAAAAAAGTTCTCCGTACAAATATTTTAGCTAATTTTATAAATGACTTCAGGATAAAACTAAATGACATTATGACCCTTAATAAGCCCCAAAATCCGCATTTCAATTCAGACCACAGATGTACAATAAAAAACACCACATTACAATATAAACAAACAGTTCTGACAGATGAACACAAAAATCATCCAAATGCAGTCAAATCACTCACCAGATTATTGAGGTAAAGTTGGTTTTATATTCGCACATTCAGACTTTATCTTTAATAATAACTTCAGAAAAGTATTGATTGCATATTCTAAATAGTGAAATCATATTACCAGTCATGTGACTATCAAAGTACAACACTGTTCAGTCAGTTAAATAGTGCTAATGTTGTTTTCAAGTCATACATGGAATTTCAGACATAATATTCAGAGAAGCGTGGTAAATATAGTCGTCACTGGTCAAAAATGAATGAATATAAAACCAGTTTTACCTCAATTAAACAATATAAGCACTGTGTCACTGTTAAAAATGAATGAATGTCCAAATGTAAAAAAACTTAACCACAATTAAACAATATAAGCACTGTGTCACTGTTCAAAATGAATGAATGTCCAAATGTAAAAAAACTTAACCACAAATAAACAATATAGGGACCATGTCACTGTTCAAAATGAATGCATGTCCAAATATAAACCCATCTTTACCTCAATTAAACAATATAGGGACCGTTTCACTGTTCAAAATTAATGTATGTCCAAATATAAACCCATCTTTACCACAATTAAACAATATAGGGACTGTGTGACTGTTCAAAATGAATAAATGTCCTAATATAAACCCATCTTTACCTCAAATAAACAATATAGGGACCGTTTCACTGTTCGAAATGAATGAATGTCCAAATATAAAACCATCTTTACCTCAATTAAACAATATAGAGAACGTTTCACTTGTGAAAATTAATGTATGTCCAAATTTAAACCCATCTTTACCTCAAATAAACAATATAGAGACCGTTTCACTGTTCGAAATTAATGTATGTCCAAATATAAAACCAATTTAGCTCAAATAAACAATATCGGGACTGTGTCACTGTTCAAAATTAATGAATGTCCAAATATAAACCCATCTTTACCTCTATTAAACAATATAGGGACCGTTTCCCTGATCAAAATGAATAATTGTCCAAATATAAAACCAATTTAGCTCAAATAAACAATATAGGGACCGTATCACTGTTCAAAATGAATGAATGTCTAAATATAAAACCAACTTTACCTCAATTAAACAATATAGGGACCGTTTCCCTGTTCAAAATGAATGAATGTCCAAATATAAACCTATCTTTACCGCAAATAAACAATATAGGGACCGTTTCACTGTTCAAAATGAATGAATGTCTAAATATAAAACCAACTTTACCTCAATTAAACAATATAGGGACCGTTTCCCTGTTCAAAATGAATGAATGTCCAAATATAAACCTATCTTTACCGCAAATAAACAATATAGGGACCGTTTCACTGTTCAAAATGAATGACTGTCCAAATATAAACCTATCTTTACCGCAAATAAACAATATAGGGACCGTATCACTGTTCAAAATGAATGAATGTCCAAATATAAACCTATCTTTACCGCAAATAAACAATATAGGGACCGTATCACTGTTCAAAATGAATGAATGTCCAAATATAAAACCAATTTTACCACAATTAAACAATATAGGGACCGTTTCCCTGTTCAAAATGAATGAATGTCCAAATATAAACCTATCTTTACCGCAAATAAACAATATAGGGACCGTATCACTGTTCAAAATGAATGAATGTCCAAATATAAACCTATCTTTACCGCAATTAAACAATATAGGGACCGTTTCCCTGTTCAAAATTAATGTATGTCCAAATATAAACCCATCTTTATGTCAAATAAACAATATAGGGACCGTTTTCCTGTTCAAAATTAATGTATGTCCAAATATAAACCCATCTTTATGTCAAATAAACAATATAGGGACCGTTTTCCTGTTCAAAATTAATGTATGTCCAAATATAAACCCATCTTTATGTCAAATAAACAATATAGGGACAGTTTCACTGTTCAAAATGAATGAATGTCCAAATATAAAACCAATTTTACCACAATTAAACAATATAGGGACCGTATCACTGTTCAAAATGAATGAATGTCTAAATATAAAACCAACTTTCCCTTAATAAACAATATGGGGACCGTTACACTGTTCAAAATGAATAAATGCCCTAATATAAACCCATCTTTACCTCAAATAAACAATATAGGGACCGTTTTCCTGTTCAAAATGAATGAATGTCCAAATATAAAACCAACTTTCCCTAAAACAAAACCAGCATTACAATTTATATGTACAACGCAAAATAACACATTATAATTTAAACCAACAGTTCTGACAGATTAACATAAACACACCAATCATTCAAATGCAGTCAATCATTGACCAGATTCCAGCAGGACTAGTCTGTGACCTTCAGTGTTTACAGTTTAGCAAAGAAATCGACACGAACAAAACAATAAAGACTAACAGAAGAGCAGCGGCGCTTTACTGTGGCCGTGTCTCAAACCCTCGCCCCCTACATATACAACAGCATTTGCATTTAGCACACTCCAGAGCTCGTGCAGCTGCAGTTTAATGTGCAAACATGCAGTCTAGAGAGGGGACTTATCAGGGTTTATGACACATCCATAATCTTTATCTGTGCGCTACGTGCTAACGGCTAACCATCAATAAACACTAGCTCTCCAGCGCTCATTCGCGCGTTTCCATCATAATACACCAAAGCAGAAGCCTGTTTATATGAATAATGAGAGATGCTTACCGAGTTTACTGACGAAATAGTGAGTTTATTAGAGGAGAAACGAGCGACAGCCTGTTGAAACTTCCTCTGTCACGTTAGCGCCGTGCTAACTATAGACTGGCGCTAATACTCACTCGCATTCACCGGGTTGTTGCTAGAAGGGATACAGCTGCGGCCGGAAATAATTATTTATTAAATTATCCATTAAATTGTATTTTATAAACGTCTACCGCTACCCTAAACCTCAGTATAATGTAATAACAGCGATTATACTGAGTATTATTCCTAATATTTATTAAATTACCCATTTAATTGTAATTTAATAACGTCTGACCCTACCCCAACCCTCATAGTAATGTAAAGTCTTTATGACGAGTATTATTCATATTATTTATAAAAATTACCAATTACTTTGTAATTTAATAACGTCTACACCCTAAACCCAACCCTAACAATCAGGTAAAAACAGTAGTTATACCTAGTATTATTAATTTTATTTATAAAAATACCCATTAAAATGTATCTTCTTAACGTCTAACCACTAAAACAAACCCTATCAGTAATGTTAAACATTGATTATTGTTGTACATTGTCACAACAGTGATGCTATATTGATGTAAGCAAAGTCATTATAATAAATTATTATGTCTACGGACGTATCTACAGCTGTATCCCTTCTGGACTCTCGCCGGTATCAGCGCAGTGGGACACTCACAGCGACCCCCGCAGGACTGGAGGACACACTGCGCACTAAACAGCCCAACATCAGATTATAAACATGAAGATAAAGCAAGTAGAATATCTGAGGCTATTTATTTTTATTAATTGCTCGTCGTTATGTGTGATTTATCAACAGGGAACCATTTCAGCTGTCTTAAATGATATCTGAGTCCTCCTGGAGTTGATTTAATTTTAATCCCCTATAATGTATTATGATTTATGCTAATAACTTTAATAAACAGCATGTCTCTTTCTTCAAGTGGAAGAATATTAAAGGGTTATGTTTGCATATTCAGATTAAATCACAGAGCATTTAGATTTAGAGAATGAGGGACATTCGGCTTTTCGCATCACCCAGATGTGTTATATATTGTACATCTTGTTTACTTTACAGCACAAACTATTAGTTTTATGGGTTCATTTTTTATTACGGCTTAGTTGCTATATTCGTCAGGGGTTGCCACAGCGGAATGAACCACCAACTGTTTCATCATATGTTTTACACAGCAGATGCCCTTCCACTTGCAACCCATCACTGGGAAACACCCATACACACTCATTCACACACACACTCATAGACTACGGCCAGTTTAGTTCATCAATTCCCCTATAGCGCATGTGTTTGGACTGTGGGGGAAACCAGAGCACCCAGAGGAAACCCACACTAACACGGGGAGAACATGCAAACTCCACACAGAAACACCAACTGACCCAGCCAGAACTCGAGCCATTGATCTTCTTGCTGTGAGGCCACAGTGCTAACCACTGAGCCACCGTGTCACCACACAATGATATAATATCAATTAATTATAATAAAAAAACTAAATAAACAAATAAACACACAAAACAATCAAATGTCAAATATAAACAAACTAAATAAATTTAATATAATATAATAAATATAATATATTAAATTTAAGATTGTACGAACATATTTACAGTAAATTACATTTAAATTTATTAATTTAGCAGATGCTTTTATCCAAAGCAACTTTAAAGAAAAGTATATCATAAATTGTAATTCGATTATTAAAATTAAAATACTGTTAAATATGTTAAATATATGTCTATATAACATATATAACATGTATAATATACACTCAGCGGCCACTTTATTAGGTACACCTGTCCAACTGCTCGTTAACGCTAATGTCTAATCAGCCAATCACATGGCAGCAGCTCAATGCATTTAGGCATGTAGACATGATCAAGACGATCTGCTGCAGGTCAAAGCGAGCATCAGAATGGGGAAGAAAGGGGATTTAAGTAACTCTGAACGTGGCATGGTTGTTGCTGCCAGACGGGCTGCTCTGAGTATTTCAGAAACTGCTGATCATCTGGGATTTTCACGCACAACCATCTCTAGGGTTTACAGAGAATGGTCCGACAAAGAGGAAATATCCAGTGAGCGGCAGTTCTGTGGGCGCAAATGCCTTGTTGATGCCAGAGGTCAGAGGAGAATGGCCAGACTGGTTCCAGCTGATAGAAAGGCAACAGTAACTCAAATAAGCACTCGTTACAACCGAGGTCTGCAGAAGAGCATCTCTGAACACACAACACGTCCAACCTTGAGGCGGATGGGCTACAGCAGCAGAAGACCACACCGGGTGCCGCTCCTGTCAGCTAAGAACAGGAAACTGAGGCTACAATTCACACAGGCTCACCAAAACTGGACAATAGAAGATTGGAGAAACGTTGCCTGGTCTGATGAGTCTCCATTTCTGCTGCCACATTCAGATGCTCGGCTCAGAATTTGGCCTCAACAACATGAAAGCATGGATCCATCCTGCCTTGTATCAGCGGTTCAGGCTGGTGGTGGTGGTGTAATGGTGTGGGGGAGATTTTCTTTGGGTCCATTAGTACCAATTGAGCATGGTGTCAACACCACAGCCTACCTGAGTATTGTTCTGACCATGTCCATCCCTTTATGAGCACAGTGTCTCCATCTTCTGATGGCTACTTCCAGCAGGATAACGCACCATGTCATAAAGCACCAATCATCTCAGACTGGTTTCTTGAACATGACAATGAGTTCACTGTACTCAAATGGCCTCCACAGTCACCAGAGCTCAATCCAATAGAGCACCTTTGGGATGTGGTGGAACAGGAGATTGGCATCATGGATGTGCAGCTGACAAATCTGCAGCAACTGTGTGATGCTATCATGTCAATATGGAGCAAAATCTCTGAGGAATATTTCCAGTAGCTTGTTGAATCTCTGACATGAAGGATTAAGGCAGTTCTGAAGGCAAAAGGGGTCCAACCCGGTACTAGTAAGGTGTACCTAATAAAGTGGCCAGTGAGTGTATATAACATTTAACAATATGAAATGTTTAATAAATAATAAATAAACAATAAAAAATAATTAAATATATGATAAGTATGGTGAAAAGTGCCATACAAATAAACTTCAATTTAATTGAATACTTCTAACAAAAAATTATAAAAATAAAACGAAACAACTCATAAAATGTAATTCAATTATTAAAAATAATATATTGTAAAAACAAAATAGATAAATAATATAAAATTGTTAAAAATGTAACAACAAAATACAATATTATGGTAAAAATTTAATACATAAACAATAAATAAATGTTAAAATCAATATGATGCCAAAAATGACGGGGTGCGCCGACTAGTGGCAGAGAGCGGCGCTGCAGTGCGCGTGTGTGCGCGCGCGCGCTCAGAGAAAAGCAGCTCATCATCTCAGAGGGACTGCAGAGACACACACAGAGACAGACAGGCGGAGCAGTAGAATAATCGATGCCGCAATAAAGCGCAGTTTCTCCGGCGAGAGCTCGAGTAGGTGACGCGCAGTGAAGATGGGGAACCGCGGGATGGAGGACCTGATTCCGCTGGTCAACCGCATGCAGGATGCCTTCTCCGCCATCGGCCAGAACGCAAACCTGGACCTGCCGCAGATCGCGGTGGTGGGCGGACAGAGCGCCGGGAAAAGCTCCGTGCTCGAGAACTTCGTGGGCAAGTGAGTCCTGCATTTAATATTTAATAATCCATTTAGACACTCGACGCGAGATGCATGTCATATTCAGACTCAATCGCATCCTCCAATCATGCCTCAATGATATTCAAAGGTCACACACAGTGATGAGGATAACCTTTAAATGTTCTTGAGGATCATTTGCTGCGATGGTGGAAAGCAGCAGACATGTTCACAACACGGTTAAATCGTGTTACATAATCCCCCTGCACCGTCATCCTCTGTGCTCTCTTCATTATCCGGTAAAACATTTCATTGTTGCATGGTTATCTGTGTAATCTGCATTCAGTAATGATGATGATGATGGTGATAATGCACAAGGTCACCCAGATGAAGAGCAGTAATCTGGCTGGTGTGTGAAGGAGGGATGTGAAACATGGATGCTGATGATGCGGCTTCATCTTTGTGTTGTTTGGGGCTGTGGAGGAACACTGAGCTGGCTGATAATGATACTGAACATCTGCTTAACACACACACACACACACACACACACACACACGCCTGTGGTTTCTATAATGTGGTGTTACATTGTTTTCATGTCAATAGATGCTTTTCATCCCATGCAGAGGATCCTGCAACAAAATAAACACAATATAATGCATTAATGTTGTTTGCTAGATTAGTTTGAGCACCTGCTGGACCATAAAACAGGCAAACAAGTCCCACAGACACACACTGGAGGAGTCTAATAGATATACACAAGCCAGAGCTAGATCTGTAGAAGATTAGATTAACACAGGTGTACAGGAAACCATTTAGCAACGCTCCAACAACATCTTAGCAACCACCTTCCAACACCACTGCAACCCAGAACATCTTACCTATAACCTATGCCCTAGCAACCCATAACATATTAGCGACCATTTACCAATGCCCTAGCAACCCCCAATTTAGCAACAATCTAGCAACCAAGGACACCTTAACAAACACTTAGCAATGCCATAGCAACCCAGAACACCTTAGTAAATTAAATAGTTAATACCTTAATAAAAGTAAATAGTAAAGAACATGTTAGCAACCACCTAGCAACACAAAACATCTTATCAATTACCTGGCAATATCCTAGCTATGCCTTAACAACTGAGAACATCTTAACAACTGTCTAGTGATGCCCTAGCCACCCCCATCTAGCAACACCCTGGCAAACAAGAACTAGCCCCCCCATAGCAACTTAGAACATCTTACCAATCACCTTATAACTCCCTAGCAACCAGAACACCTTATCAATCACCTAGTAATAGTCTAGCAACCCAGAACACATTAGCAACTGTCTAGCAACGACCTAGCAACACCCAGGCAAACCTCATCTAGTAACACCCTGGCAACCAAGAACACCTTAGTACACATTTAACATACCATAGCAACCCACACCGCTTAATAAAGCACCCAGCAACCCAGAACACCTTATCAATGAACTAGCAATGCCCTTGCAACCCAGGACACTGCAGTAACTGTCTAGCAATGCCCTAGCAACTCCCATCTAACTACATCCTCCTGGCAATCAAAACATCTTCACAACCACCTAGCAATGCACAAGCAATCCAGAATGCCTTAGCAACAATTTATCAACACCATAACAACCCAGAACGTCTTACCAATCACCTAGCAATGTCTTAGCAACTCAGATTACCTTAGCAACTGCCTAGCTAGCTATGCCCTAGCAATTCTCATCAAGCAAAACCTCACCATGACCAAGAATCCCCATAGTAACGCAGGATATACCAATAAACTTGTGAAACCTAGCAACCTAAAACCCCTTAGGACCTTTTTAACAATGTCCTAGCAACACACTTGCAATGAAGAGCATGTTAGCAAACATATAGCAATCCAGAACACCTGATCAATTACCTAGCAATGCCCTAGCAACTGACCTAGCAGTGCCCTAGCAACCGAGAACACCTTATCAACTGTGTATCATCGTCCTTGGAACCCCCATCAAGCAACACCCTGGCAAACAAGAACATTTTTACAACAACTTTACAATGCCCTAGCAACCCAGAACACTTTTGCAACCACATAGCAATCTAGAGCAATCATCTAGCAACACCTTAGCAACATAGAACACCTTAGCACTGTCTAATATTGCCTAGCAAACCCTATCTAGCCACACCCTGGCAACCAAGAACATCTTGGCAACCACTTTACAACACCATAGCAATCAAATACACCTTAACTATCACCTAGCAATGCCATTGCTTCCCAGATTACCTCAGCAACTGTCTAGCAATGCGCTAGCAACCCCTATCTAGCAACACCCTGGCCCACAAGAACCTCTTAGCAGCCACCTAGCAACCCCATAGCAACACAGAACATCTTAACAATCACATAATACCACCCTAGCAACCAGAGCACTTTATCAGTACCTAGTGGTAGCCTAGCAACCCAGATCACCTTATCAATTTTTTAGTAATGGCCTACCAACCCCCATCTTGGAACACCCTGCCAAACAAGAACATCTTAGCAGCCACCTAGCAACACAGATCAGCTGTCCATTATTGTCCTAGAAACCCCCATCAAACAAAATCTTGGCAACCAAGAACATCTTTACAACAATTTAGCAATGCCATAGCAACCCAGAGCACCATAACAACCACCCAACAACACCATAGGAATGCAAAACACCTTATCATGGCTAATCATTGTCCTGGAAAACCCCATTTAGCAACAATCTGGCAACCAAGAGCATCTTAGCAACCACTTAGCAATGCCCTAACAACCCCCCAAAATTTTACTATCACCTAGCAACCCAGCATACCATAGAAACTGTCTAGGAATTATTTAGCAACTGTAACCATCCAGCAACACCCTGCAAACAAGAACATCTTAGCAACCACTTAGCAATGCCATAGCAACCAATAACACTGTAACTATCACCTAGCAATCCAGAATGCCTTATCAATCCGATAGCAATGCCCTAGCAACCCAGAACACCTTAGCAACTGTCTAGGAATGACTTAGCAGCACTCTGGCAAACAAGAACCTCTTAGCAACACCATAGCAACCCAGAACATCTTATCAATCCCCTAGCAAACACCCCATCTAGCAACATCCTGGCAAGCAAGAACAGCTTAGCAACCACTTAGCAATGCCCTAGCAACCAATAACACCTTAACAACTGTCTAGCAATGCTCTAGCAACACCTTGGCTAACAAAACAATCTAAACAACCACGTAGAAACGCCCTAGCAACCCAACAAACTGCATCCTCTTTTATTTTAGACAGAAGATAACAGCGCTAATCTGTGTGTGATGTGGCGCGGTGTGAAGATGCAGATTGTGGATTATTGAGGCTGTTGTGTGTCACACTGACATTCACTGTGTGTGTTTTTGGACTGGTGATGTCTCTGGAGGGCGATGTGTGTGTGTGTGTGTGTGTGTGTGTGTGTGTGTGTGTGTGTGTGTGTGTGTGTGTGTGTGTGAGATGCTGCATGATTCAGCAACTCTTCAGCTGATGGAGTCATGCATGCACAGATGAAAACATGTAAAACAGACACAACTGCAGCTCTAATGCATTAATATACAGCTGAAGTCAGAGTTATTAGCCCCCCCCCCCCCTTTAATTTTGTTTTCTTTTTTATATATTCCCCAAATGATGTTGAACAGATTCAGGAAATGTTCACAGTATGTCTGATAATATTTGTTCTTCTGGAGAAAGTCTTATTTGTTTTATTTCAGCTAGAATAAAAGCAGTTTTTCATTGTTTAACACCATTTTAAGGTCAATATTATTGTCACGATCACCAGCGATCGTAACTTCCTAGATCTCTGGATCTCACACACACTCACATGGACTACAAATCAGCCATTCATGGACTACATGTACATACATGCACTCCGTTCACAAACACACATGCTTCCTCATTATGACTGATTACACTCGCACCACCTGAACATTGTCTAAGACTGATTACAGACACTATTTAAACAGCACACACTCTCACTTCCATGGCTGAGTCTTGTTTTCTGTAAAGTGACAATACAACGTGTTTCTCTTAGTCTAGTTTTCCCGTGTTTTGACTTTAGCCTAGCTTATCTTATTGTCCTGTCTGCCGCCTGCCTTTTGAGCACTACGATTCTGGACTGCCTTCATACATCTGTTTGCACCTGTGTTGACCTTTGCTTGCCTGACTTCGAATAAACCTGCAAGTGGATCCTAAATTCAGTTGTCTCTGTCACTCCCCGTGTTACAATTATTAGCCACCTTAAGCTATATATTTATTTTCAAAAGTCTACAGAGCAAACCATCGTTATACAATGACTTGCCTAATCACCCTAACTTTACCCTAATTACCCTAGTTAAGCCTTTAAATGTGACTTTAAGCTGTATAGAAGTGTGTTGAAGAATATCTAGTCTAATATTATTTACTGTCATCATGACAAAGAGAAAATAAATCAGTTATTAGAGATGAGTTATTAACACTATTATGTGCAGAGATGTGTTGGAGAAATCTGCTCTCTGTTAAACAGAAATTGGGGGAAAAATAAACAGGGGAGCTAATAATTCAGGAGGGCTAATACTGACTTCAGCTGTATGTAATGAATGTTATCATCACTGTTTAATTTTTAATTATATGGTAATTATTAATTTTTTCCCATTTTAAAATGATTTTTACACATTTTTTAAAAAGATTATTGAATTTTTGCATTTCAGTTTTAGATCTATTTTACTACTAAAAATGCAAAATTGTGACTAAATTATTATTGTATTTGTAATAAATAAATGACACGAATATGTTCAAATTAATTCATTAGAAATGTAGATAAAATACATTTAAATAATAAATTAGGTTTGTAGATATTCATTTAATTTGGTGCAAACAGATTTGCAGATCTAATGTATGAACATTTGTAAAACAAATATTATCACTGATTATTTTTATTAATATTTGTAATTACTTTATTACTTTATTTATACATATTTTAAAAAGCTTTACGTCTTTTTTGAATAATGTTTGAATGAGCATGTCAGTTTCAGTTTACTACTAAAAGTGCAAAAACAATTCCTTTGCAGCATGAAACAAATAAACAAATAAATAAATAAACAAATAAATAAACAAATAAATAAATAAACAAATAAACAATAAATAAATAAATAAATAAACAAATAAATAAACTAATAAATAAATAAATAAACTAATAAATAAATAAATAAATAAATAAACAAACAAACAAATAAATAAATAAACAATAAATAAATAAACAATTAAATAAACAAATAAATAAACAAATAGATAAATAAGTAAACAAACAAATAAATAAATAAATAATAAACAAATAAATAAATAAATAATAAACGAATAAATGAACGAATAAATAAATAAACGAATAACAACAAAATGTCAATCAAAAAAATGTGCTATTTAGATATTTTTAAATTGATAGAGAACCCACTAGATTTAAGCATATTATTTTTAATGTGAGACACACAGAATTGCAGCTCTATGCATGATTATTTGTAATACATTTCAGTATAATTTAATATTTTTATTAATTTATCATTCATTGATTTTCTTTTCGGGTTAGACTCTTGATTCATCAAGGGTCGCCACAGCAGAATGAACCGCCAACTATTCCAGCATATGTTTTACACAGCGGATGCCCTTCCAGCTGCAACACATCACTGGGAAACACCCATACACACTCATTCACACACACACTCATCCACTACGGCCAATGTAGTTCATCAAGTCCCCTATTGCGCATGTGTTTGGACTGTGGGGGAAACCGGAGCACCCGGACGAAACCCACGCCAACATGTGGAGAACATGCAAACTCCACACAGAAATGACAACTGAGCAGCTGGGACTCAAACCTGTGACCTTCTTGCTGTGAGGCCACAGTGCTAACCACTGAGCAATTGAGGGGTGTACTTATATATGCTAATCACTGTATTTAGCATGCCAAATATCTGACGAGTGTCTGCGACTCTCATCTTTATTTCTCCAGCGCTTTTACAATGTAGATTGTGTCAAAGCAGCTTCACACAGAACATCACAGTGAGTTGAAACAGTGTCAGACTCATGTGTGATTCTCTCAGATGGCGTCTTTGATAGGTTACACTGTGTGCGATTGTTACTCATGTGAACGAGCACCGCTTTACCTGTGATTTCAGGCATCTGTCTGCGATGCCTCAAAACTTGTGAGTCAATATCAGAGCTAAAATCAGGCAGTCTGAACTCGGCATTAGAGGTTTTGTCCAAATATAATCAAAATCTTAAATCAAGAAGTGTTTTCCAGACAAGTAAAAGCTTCATGATGTGGTCACACTTGTGAACACACACACACACATATATATATATATATATATATATATATATATATATATATATATATATATATATATATATATATATATATATACATGTGCTCAAAAAAGCACACGTGCGCACACATACATGCACACACTAGGCATGGGCCGGTATAAGATTCTGACAGTATGATAACACGGTTTCACGGTTTCATGATCACTGCTCTGAAATAGATTCTTATTAAATGTCTGGGTTATAAACAAGAACTTTTCCCCCTTTGAGCAGCATATATTTTTTTTTTAAACATTTATAATACTGTGGAGCAGTAAACATGTCAGGCTGAATGATGAAAATGAATCACAGACTTCTGCTGTCTTCATTAGTTTTACAAACACAGATTTCTGTACATGTTAAAGTGCCATCATTGGATATTTTTTCTGCTGAAGACTCTGTTGTCCAAAAAAAAAAACTAAATAAAAAATCGTACACAGACCTTAGGAACCGTATAGCAGACAATTCAGGCGGTTTTAAAACCTTGACTTTTCCAAATCACGGTATATCTTGAAAAAGGTTATGGTCCCATGCCTAGCGCACAAACACACACACAAATGCACATAAACACATGCACATATACATAGACACAATAGACTGTAGAAGATATGGACGTAGTGTCCGTGACGTCACCCATAGGTTTCTGAAGAAGGCAAAAGAAGCTACAAGTAGGCGCGCCCAACCATCGCCATTTTGTTTGTCAAGGGCAAAGAGGCGGAGCTACAGACGCCTGCTAGCATTTTACTTAGAGGAGAAACGCTTAACACGTCATGACCTGCGACCTGTGTTCTGACCACATGTGCTTGGCTGTACACTATATCAATAAAGTGTTTAGTCTTTTAAAAACACTGCTGTAATACACTGAGCCACTAATTGATATGGTCTGTGTTAGTAAATGCAAGACTACTGATGAACTCCAGCAGTACACTGTATGACAACGCTTCAGATGACTGTTCTAGAGCCTACAGCTAATCAATCTGTCACATTCTGGAGTGCTTTACAGCTCTAAAGAACATTATTAATGATAAATCATCTTAAATTAATCAAATACATTTATAGAGATGGTATATAAGTATATAATTTCACTCAGCTGGGAAACGGAGGCCACGTGAATGGTTTGTGAGCACAATGAAGTGCACATAGCATGCCATATCATCTGATAATTGTAGGAAATAATCCCAAAAGGCAGCTGACTGTGTAAAGCCACATAAACAACACAAAAATAGGATAAATATGCTGAGTTCAGCAGCTAATCAGCCGGAATCAGCTGAGGTGAAGTGTTGACCAGCTGTCACTCAAGTGGCCACGCCCTTAATTATGCAGACTTAATATAACTTAAGGAAACAGATGAGTTATAAAAACATTCACCCCCTCACAGCTGTCATGAAGGGTAATATTAGCTATATGAACCAAAATCATTCTTTGTTCCAGGCTGTAAACACCTTTTTTCTGCTGTAAATTCGGCCATTTTAACAGTTGGCTCAATAGAAATCTGCTCTATTATGGAGCCAGGACTAGCAGGATGGCCCTGAATAGCAGTTTCAGTTACTTCAGTATCTGCATCCCGAGGGAGAGCAGGAGGATGATGCTTGATAGAAACACAAATGCACATAAACGCATGCACACACACACAAGTGCATGCACATACACACAAATACATGTACATAAACAAACACAAACACACACACACACACACACACACTAATCTGCAGCCCTTCATTAAGCTGCTTGCTGTTGATCCTGTGGACTTTTAATAGAAACAGTCTCTGTTCACTTACAGTTTATACAGTCACAGTCTTCATTGTTTACTAGTGTGTGTGGGTATGTGTGTGTGTGTGCGCTTGTTTGTATGCATGTGTGTGTGTGCGCACGTATATGTGTGTATGAATGTGTGTAAAGCTGCAGAGATGCTGGGAAATGTAGTCATCAGCTGTTTCTCATTGATTAAGGGTCGGTGTGTTGGTCAGTCTTCAGCGTGTGTGTTTGTTTACACTGCAACATTTCTCTCTTGTTTCTAGTCCAAACATCTAAACACTCTTAAATCAAGAAGCATTTTCTGGACAAACACTAAATATCAGAAATAAGGAGTCAAAATGAAGAGAGTTTCTGCTTAAAACAAGATAAATAGTCAGCCAATGGGGGAAGCAGAATAATCTTGTTTTTGCTGTGAGTTAAGCTTCTCCTGCTTCCTCCATTGTCTGATTATTTATCTTGTTTTAAGCAGAAACTCTCTTCATTTTGACTCATTATTTAGTTCAGGCCTGTTTCAGCACCACGGAGAGCTCCAGAGCCGTCAGGATTCCCACAATTCAGCACTGCATAAAGTCCGCATGAACCCGAAGCTGACCGTTTGTTCTGTATTGTGACTAGGGTTGTAACGGTATGAATTTTTTACGATATGATAATCGTCTAAAACAATACCACGGTTTGACGGTTTCGCGGTATACGGTATTAAATAGTAATTCTCATAGCAAAGACCCTGAAAAGAATAAGAACACGTTTTCTGACTGAACAAAGGTTTTATTTCAACAAACATTTGAAAGAACCATTTTAATAGAACTATAGAAGTCTTTTATAAAAATAAACTGAAAAATCTCCCATTTTAATAAATTAAATTAGAAGGAATAAACACGCAAGGTCTTT
This sequence comes from Danio aesculapii, assembly GCF_903798145.1. Lineage (NCBI taxonomy): Eukaryota > Metazoa > Chordata > Actinopteri > Cypriniformes > Danionidae > Danio > Danio aesculapii. The sequence goes on from NC_079439.1 coordinate 1,115,737, forward strand.
TAAGATTAGACAAAAATAAACTTAAACTGTCCTTCCTTATAAGCAGGATAAATGGGAGACCAAAAGTGCAATACCAAGTTTATGGCTGTAAACATGTATTTAAAGCGTTGTTTTTTTTTCAGTCTAGGTTGTGATGAAGAAATGTAAGCATGTTGAGATTTTCAGGACTTAATCTTGACCGCTGAGGTGAGAGAATGTGTCCACTTGTACTGAACATCCTCTCTGAAGGCACACTTGTGGCAGGGATACAAAGACACTTTCTGGCCACATTTGCCAGAAGAGGCATTTCTTCACCATGCTCTTTCCACCAATCCAGAGGGTCAGCATCAGTGGAGATGGTGGGAAGAGCTTTGGTCATTTTATTTTTATCCTGGACCTTATCCCTAAGACAAACATTACTATTTTCAGAGATTGCTTTGTTCTGCCTAGATGAAGTAATTTGCTGTAGCAACCCAGACAGACTTTTGTATGTCGTATAAAGAGTTAATAAACTGTTTAATAAAGCATACGTGGCATGAAAGAGGGAGAAACTGATATTTCGTTATAATATTTCTTTTCTGGGCGAAATGAGTGCTCTGTAGGGCGCTCTCAGTGTGGCTGCTGACATTACCGTAATCATAATAATACGCGCGCACCGAAATATAAATCGCGGCTGGCTTGACTGTGTTTTTCCGAACCGCGGCTGGCTTGGCCGCAGTCAGATACAACAGGCCACACAGATGCGTGCAGAAAGCGCGTTGATAGTCGCTTTTCGCACGTTGATATTAACATATCTATTTTTATCCAGTCATTTGCGCGTTTTACATGACATCCACGTTATACTGACACGCACTGCGTCATGGAAAATATACAGTTAACTTACCTTTAGCTGCACGGAGGGATGGTGTTCGCGAATGTGAGCGAACATGTTTGATGTATTGCCTCCTTTTGCGGCTACTCTGCGCCCACATTTTTTACAAATCGGATAGCCGTCCTCTAAAACAATCCCTCGTTCATTTTTTTTTTTTTTTTGTATCCGAAGTACTCCCATACTACAGATTTTAACTTTTTTTTCGGCGGGGGATGGAGGTCAGACGAAAAAGCCTCCGGCTCTGGCATTATCTCTGCTGCATGTGCACGGGAGTGTAGGTGCGCAAGTTCAGAGCGTGACCCGCCAAGCGGAAAAAAAGTTGCATTTTTTAAATCTTATGTTAAAACCGTTTATATGCAATTGTTCATGGTATGATAATCGTGCACGTTCAAATCGTGGTAGACCGCCATACCGGTATATTGTTACAACCCTAATTGTGACGCAGTTCCTCCAGAAACAGATTTATAACAGTGGGCGTGGCTTGTTTTTTCAACTGCGAGCTGATTGGATGAAGTAAAGTAGGCGTTTGATTCAGAAAGATAGGGAAAAGGGTTTGGGGAGAGTTATTACAAGCTAACAGCAAAGAGCTAACAATCACCACTTAACAGAAAGCTCCATTGCAACAGCAGCGCCGCGATTCTGGCATTCTGGCATTCGCGATGACAAGCAGCTGCTTTGTTTTATATTTATTTATTAAAGCTGAGATACAAGCTGAAAGACGACAATACAACACACAATTAGAAGACTGGTGATCATCAGCACTGTTAATTGTTAATGTTTAATATCTTGTTTTCTTGAAACTGTCCCTTTTAGGTGTAAATACTGCAAATTAGTTTAATTGAATAGTTTACGCTCTAGCATACAACTTAATACTGACATGTTTAATTAATTAACATGACTTTCAAAATGGGATGTTGATAATAGACTGAGTATTTAAAGACTAATAAAGCTTTTGTGTAAAATATGTTCAAATTCATTAATTTTCGGCTTATCTCCTTTATTAATCAGGGGTCGCCACAGCGGAATGAACCGCCAACTTCTGTGGTGACCCCTGATTAATAAAGTGGATAAGCCAAAAATGAATAAATGAATGACAAAAAGTGTGATATTTTCGTGAAATGTTTACAATTTAACCTTTGCATACCTGTTATAAAGTAATAATTAAACAAAATAAAATGGTATTTTAGGTCTACAAGTTATAATAAACACTAAATAATAAATAAATAATATCTTTAGCTAGTTTCATTAGTTATTAGTTAACACGACTTCATCTTAGTCTATTATTAACATAACTAATCAATAATCAGCAGTACATTTGTTACAGTGTTTATTCATTTTTGTAAACATTCGTTCATTTTCCTTCGGAGTACCCGGAGGAAACCCACGCCAACACGAGGAGAACATGCAAACTCCACACAGAAACACCAACTAACCCAGCCGGGAGTCAAACCAGAGACCTTCTTACTGTGAGGCGATTGTGCTACCCACTGCCCCACCATGACACCCATTTTTGTAAACATTAGTCAATAAATGTGTGCTGTTTTTTCAGTTCAGCTCAGGTCTATTAACTATTAGCATATGCAACTTTTACACATGATTAGGGCCAGACGGAAATTTTGGTAAAAATCTGCAGATTTCTGCGCAATTATTTTGAGAGTATCATAACTAAGCCCTTAATATGTGATATAAAAGATAATATCTTTAACTTTTATTTAATGTTTAAAAGGCAAATCCAATTAGATGCACTTTATTTGGTAAACAAAGCAAGTCTCTCATATAATATCTCTACTAAAATACAGAAAATATGACTGTACACACTGCACTGTACATAAATCAGATCAACATTTGCATATTAGTCAATAATATTACTGTAATTAATTTAAAAACTGAATAAATATAGATTTACACACATTTACTCAAGTAAATAAACAGAATTAATGATGGGATAAATATCTGGGGAATTCTGCGCGCACAGATTCTGTGTGGGCCTAGTCATGATGCATTATAGTGAATGTTGAAATTAAAAGATTCATCAAAACAGTTTCATTTTGTTCAGGTAATCAATAATAATGATAACCAGAGTTAAGTTATTTGAAACGTTTTTAATAGTAATTTTACTATTTGCATTACTTGGAATAAAAGTGTTAACTTAAATAAAATCTTAATTTAACTCAAAAACTTCATTTATAATAAACATATTTTTCAGCTAGTTTCTAAAGCAACATTTCTCATTTGCCTTTTGTTTAATGTGATGTTCTAAAACAACAACAACAACAACAACAACAATAACAACATGAACACCATTATATTAAAGGAATGGATAAAAACAACATTATTAAATCTTTCAAATGAAAACAGGACATCCTGTATGCAATTTTAAAAGCATTGAGAACCATATAACATCATTATTTATTGTGTGTTATTCTCTGTCCATGTGCATCTGCTTTTTTTATGCTTATTTACTTTTGTCTTAACCACCCAGGATAAACCTCAGGCTGGCCAATGACTGAAAACAGAGAAGAGCAGAAATCAACAGCCTCAGAGCATCTGTAAAATCACACATGCATCTGACTGTACGGCACATTCAGACTCAGCTTCTGTGCTTTGGAGTTACATAAGAAGAAGCAGGCCTGAGTGAGATGAAGGATTAAGCTTTTCATTTATTATATGATCTGCTCCTCATATTCCCAGACGCTTTAATCGCTGTATGAGGATGGAAACGGCCCATTACTGTCGCACTGACTCTCCATTAGAGCTCATGTCATCTCTGTGAGCATTTAGTCAGCTGTTATTACCCTTTACAAGATGTACAGTTCATCTCTGCTGTCTTTACAGTGTGAAGTTTCAGCTCACGAGTAATGTTTGCTAGCTCTCTGATCAATTGTCGTGCTGATGAGCTATAATTCAACTCAACATTGCATATTCTGGGATGTGACTTGCGGACACATATATTGCGATATCGATATACCCATACATTGTGCAGCCCTACTGTAATAGATGAACACACTCTACAGTATTTTGTAGAGATACATCCAGCTGCAGACCCGCAGACCCACACATGTTTCAGGCAAACACACAATCTAGTACACACACTCTCTGCAAATCATATATGGTTAATGACGGATCAGTCTTCTTCTATTTTCCTGTTTAACGGCGACTAACTGCTTAGGAGCATTATCGCCACCTACTGAATTTCACAAATATGGCGATCGAGACAGTTTAGGGTTTCCCATTTCACTCATTATTTCATTATTATATCGTAACGATCATTTTAACATCTGTGCCATTTTTAAACTCAAAATATGTAAATACAAATAATTAGCAAAACACTTATGACTTAAAAACATTATAGACCATCTAATTGTAGGTTTAAGTGTAATAAACTAATTCAGGATCTTAATGTTGTCATAGTTAAAATCGTTTTATAGTAAAATATAAAAAACAAACAATAATCTGTCATTAAAATGAATTACTATAGTTAATTTAAAATTAATATACTTATAAACTGACCAATTACTGTAGCTACTGTTAGGAATATATATATATATATATATATATATATATTAGTGCTGTCAATTGATTAAAAAATTAACTAATTAATCACACTTTTTAAAAAAATAATGGCGATTAATCAGATTTAAAAGACTGAAACTTGTCATTTTGGCTATTCAAATGTAAAATTAATGTAAACGCAGGACAAAAACTATTTAAATTCTAAATATAATTGATTATTAGAATTATTGTTTAACTTGTAACACAGATTTCTTCATGTAATCAACACACCTACAATAAACCAGCAAGATCCTGTCTTAACAGCCGTATTTATTACAGAAATAAAAACACAGGCATGTTAATGTCATTAGAGTTTCAAAACAGTCAATGCCAATAAAGAAAAAGATGATTTCCATGTAGGATATGTCTAAGTGGACTGCAGAAAATGGCAAAATACAGGCGTTACAGATCTGGAAAATGGAAAATTATAATAACTATAAAGTATTGAATACAAACTGTTGTTCTCATTGTAAAGTTGTGTTGCTGTGAGATGAGAACATTATTTATAAAGTAGAAACAGTTCTGCTTAGTCCTCCTTTACATTCAGCCAGTTGCTAAAACAGTCCAGTGTGTTGACATTATCGGGGGACAGCGTGGACCTCTTCTTTTGAATGATGTGAGCTGAGAGTGCAACGCAATCTCACGGCAATTCATAACTTTTGATTTAGTAGCTACGGACAACGACGGTTAGGCAGGTTTGTTGCTAAGAAATGGGCGCGCACACACACACACTAACACACACTTACACACACAACGCGTGCAGGACAGGGCAGCCGGAGCGACTCCCTTCAGATTCAACATGCATGATCGCGTTCATCAAATTTGCTTAATCTAAGGTTTCTAAAGTATGGCTGTATTTCACGAGGATTCTGACACAACAGCGTGAAGCAGACGCTTTATAAAAGTTGTGTGTAAACACGTCAAACTTACTGAAACATTGGAGGGCTCATGCTGAAAGGCAGAGGAATGGACTGTCTTTAACAGATCGTGACTTCATCTGGCACTTTCTGAGTACATTTACATGGACACCAACACTCTGATATCAATATGATTAAGATAATACTCTGATTAAGAGTCGACCATGTAAACAGCAATTTCTGATTACCTTAAAGGACCACCGAGTCACGAAATGAGGAGGTTTTCTTTCCATTCGCCATGCGCTATCAAACTTCATTAAAACAGAAGTGGAAAGTTAAAAATGAAACACCGAAAATGCATGAAGCTCTGAAGGAAACGCTGGAGAGCCTGATGATGTGACATTAACTGTTTTATACTGAAACTTGCCTTCAAAAGAGCTTCCTTGTGTCTTATCCACATTTCTTTGCATGTTGAACACACGTCGACCACAACAGGAAATAAAAAACCTGCAACTGCGTTAATTGTGTTCATTTATTTTAACGTGTTAAATATTTCAAAATAATCGCATGCGTTACGCACTCATTTTGACAGCACTAATATAAATATATATGAACATTTTTTAATTAACATTTCATTTGTTTGTAGAACTATATTTGTCACTAGAAGTAACACAAATTACCAGTACTTTATGGTTTAACAATACTATATAACAATATAAAAACAATATATTACTTACTATAAATGACTATTTACTATAATTACTAACTACTAATTAAATTATAGTATTTAATGTGGGAAATCATTAATAAAGTTATTAGAAAATTAAGCAAATAAATACTATATAATCACTGGAGTAGAATATTAATATAGTGTTATACTTTTTTTTAAATATACCATTTAGTGCTGGGTCGTTATCGGTGTTAATGAGAGACTCTTATCAGGCGATTAAAAAATATGGCCGTTAATCTATTCTGAAAGTTGGGTAGGGAGCTGGCTCTATTCTACGCTAGCTATGATGACTTTCACCTTGATATTTTAGCGTGGATGTATACTTGACCGAATCGCACTGTAGGGGTCGAGAACGAGTCTTCAAACCTGTGTGTGTTCCTACTGTGAAATGACCACATCAAACGTGACGTGCTAACATGGATGCAGTTCACTACAGTGAATCTGATTAACGTTAGCTCCACAGCTAACATCAGGCACCTGTAGAGTTCATGAGTTCCAGTACAACACAAATAAACTGGAGCGGGGGCTTTTTACAATGAAGGACGGGGAATGAAAGTCAAACCGGTGAGAGTCTGACAAAAGAGTGGCCTTCTGAATCAAATCAGCAGGATGCCCTTCTGGATCTTTCACTTACTTTAAAGACACGACTGACTACGCTGACATGGACATCTGTAGTCTCGTTATTTACCTTAATAGACAATAATATAATGAAGGTGTTTACATGTAAGAGTTTCCTGTCATCTTGGGTGACTGCAGTTTGACAGTTTCACCTTCACTCATGAACATTTCATTCATGCCCCCATGACAAACTAAAGTATTAGACGCAAATAAGGAGTAAGGACTGCTGAGAGTGTTATGGAGTTTAATAACGCACGCCGCATGGAAAGAAAAAACTTCCGCATTTCGTGATGTGTGTGTGTGTGTTTGTGGATCTTGTCAGAAAATATGGCAAAAAGTCCTACATGACGGTAATAGTTTGATGGCGGTGTTTACTTCAATAATGTCTCTAATATCTGCAGACTCCACATGTCTTAACTTCATTTCTGTTTAGTTCAGGTTTGACTTTAATCAGATTAAGGTCATCAAAAATGGCTGTTTGGAGCTTATGTAGGCCTACAGTTCAACATTCATGTTTAACTGAATAAACAGTTAGTAAACACAAGTACATCTTATTGATCATCATTTATTTTCATCACCGATTACCATAGTAGATCAGTTTCTCAAGCAGTTTGTGATGCATTTTGGAAACAGGAGATGAGCCCCTGGTCTAATGCGCCACCTGGCTGGAGAAAGCCGTTCTCAAAGACTTATTATTTGGGTAGCACACATATTCTCAGCAGAATTCAAATGAGCCATTTTAATCTAGATTAATCCCAAGATTACAGTGAGATTAATCTATGCCCACCTATAGTACCTTTTCAATGTGGTGATGTCATTGGTCCACAAACATTTCCTGCTTGTGATCAAACTGTTTCATACCTGTAACAAGAGACAATTCAAACATAACACTGTTAAAACAGCTGTCATGACATTATTGATCAATATATGGCTCTTATTGGATTCTCGGAAGCTGTAGGAGATACACTGGGACCATTGTTTTTGTTTACACCCCTTAAAATGGTCTCTACATATTAACTTGCTATTATTTCCTTCAATATAATGAATCCATCATATTTAAAATTATTCTGTCCAATTTAGATCCTTTATATCTCTGAAAAAATGTTTCAGCAAAGTCAGCAAACGAGTATCTGCTATTGACTCTGTCAGATTAACTATTATATTGTTATACTGAATGGCGATCGGAAACAACGTTCCCCATTCGCCCGTCTCGATCGATGAAATAGTATACACTATTGTTTGTCACACTATATATAAACAATACATATAAAAATATATTGATGACGATGTCTGAGAAGATGTTCATAACATTAACATCCGTCATACTCATATATGGTTAGCCTAGATTGTGTGTGGGTCTGCAGGTCTGCAGCTGGATATCATTGATTTTGTAAGTCTCTTTGGATTAGTGCATCTCCTAAATCGGTGGTTCTCTAAGTGGGGGTCGGGGGACAATGAAGCGGGGTCGCCTGGTGATTTACAATAATCTATCTATTTTTAATATACCTTAAGAATGACCATATTTAATTCATAACCTACTGAAAAGACAAAATAGTCCTTTATAGTTACTGTATACCAGTGTTTCCCAACCCTGTTCCTGAAGGCACACCAACAGTACATATTTTACATGTCTCCCTTTTCTGACCCATTAACTTCAGGTGTTGGAGTCTCTTCTGATGTTATGATGAGTTGATTCAGGTGTGTTTGATTAGGGAGAGGTGGAAAATGTGTACTGTTGGTGTGCCTTCAGGAACAGGGTTGGAAAACACTGCTGTATACTATATAGTTACTATTGTAGCTTATAGTTACTAGTTCTATTACATTGCGAGCCCTGGGGTAATTACATTATATTAAAGACACAGCAATAGCATCAGATGCAGCAGACTGATTTTATAACACCAGGTTGAACTTTCTGGCACATTTACAGCACTGGCATACATAACAAATTAAACAATGAATAAACTTGGATCTATTGGTGTGTGTGCGCCATTGCATGCAAGGCTTCTGTATTTATAACCAGCTCAGAGGATATTGGGGATTGTGAGTTACTGGCATTGTTATTTTGGGGGTCACGTTAAGTTTGGGAACCCCTGTCCTAAATGACTACATGTAAACTTTCTGATACAGTAAACAAGACATCGGTCAGCTGATTCTCCAACATGTCTTTGGATCGGCTAGTGTCGTGTGGTTGTGAATGTGAGCCGGGCTCAACAGGATTACCTCTAATCTGATGGTCTGGGCTTTAATCTGACGCTCTGCTGCAACAGTGCTCTTCAGTCTGAGACACGAAAGCAGAAGAAATGACACGTTTAACTAACTTTAAAGAGGAGATATTATGCCTGTTTATACAAGAGGTTAAATAATGATGTCTCTAGAGTGTGTGTGTGAAGTTTCAGCTCACTAATAATACTCTCTCTCTCTGAAACGGACCCTTTCAGGCTTTGATTCTAATTGTGGTGTTTTGGTGACTGTCGCTTTAAATGCAAATGAGACTATGCTCTTTTCAGAAGAGGGCGGAGCTACATAGTGCCAGTTTAGCAGTGCTGGTCAGGTGTGCTTCTGTGTGAGTGTGTGCTTGATGCTTCTGTCAGTCTATGTCGCTCCTGTCGCTGTTCATCTAAAACTCCACATCTATAATCCTCTTAGTCTATGCTGACATTATCTTCAGCAGCTCAAACACTCTAATGGCTAATGGACAGACGGCTGCTTCTCACTCAGGGCTGCTGTTTATGCTAATGAGATGGAAAGATGGGCACTAGTGGGCGGGGCTTTCCCCTCTGATGACACGTACAAAGGGAGAATGTCAATCAAAGTGTTTCTACAGAGTGTTTTGATCAAGTCTGATGATAACTAATACAGTTAATACATGTTGACTATTAGAGGCGGGTTATATTCACACACTGCTAACACACACACACACCTGTGTTTAATCCTCTTATTAAAGTCATTTTTGTATAATAGGAGCCCTTTAAAAATGGCTCTTTTGGTCAATGTCACATGACCAGATCAGTTTACACTCTTCCTGCTTTCACATCCAGAAGATAAAGGATCTGTGAATGTGTTCATGGTCACTATATAAACAGTATAACACATTAATAAAGTACTGTCATTCTGACTGTGCTGTCTCCCAGCGACAGAGCAGAAAACCTCAATTACTTACAGGATATCAAGAGAGTGTGTGCATTATAACATAATACAGTCTGTACGTAACACACACACACACACGCACACACGCACGCACGCACACGCACACACACACACACACAGATGATGAAGCATAGCATTTTACGCCTATATTTGATGAATATAAAGATTTTTATCTGCCACTCTTATTGATGTGAAAGATGAATAATGCTGTATACATGTGCTGTTAGCCTGATCAGGAGGAAGAGAAAACACTGATCACACACACACACAGAGAAGCTGAGCGAGTGTAAGTGTGTGTGTGTTGCAGTGGGCTGACATTCAAGAGGACAGTGATGACTTGGCATGATACTGCTCATGCTGTGTGTTAAATACACACACTCGGTCACATGCGTGTGCACACACACACGCACGCATGTACACAGACACACAGCAGGTGGGTTGTTCAGGATGTGTACAGTTAACCAGTCAAACCTGCAGCTCCAGCAGTAGACCTACCTGCCTACCTACCTGTCAGTCCATCTGTCCATCTATATATCTATCTATCTTATCCATCTATCTATTCATCTGTCTATCTTGTCTATCTGTCCGTCCATCCATCCATCCATCCATCCATCCGTCTATCTATCTATCTATCTATCTATCTATCTATCTATCTATCTATCTATCTATCTATCTATCTATCTATCTATCTATCTATCTATCTATCTATCTATCTATCTATCTATCAACTGTTTTTACTGTATCTGTCTGTCTGTCTGTCTGTCTGTCTGTCTGTCTGTCTGTCTGTCTATCTATCTATCTATCTATCTATCAACTGTTTTTATCTATCTGTCTGTCTGTCTGTCTGTCTGTCTGTCTGTCTGTCTGTCTGTCTGTCTATCTATCTATCTATGTATCTATCTATCTATCTATCTATCTATCTATCTATCTATCTATCTATCTATCTATCTATCTATCTATCTATCTATCTATCTATCTATCAACTGTTTTTATCTATCTGTCTGTCTGTCTGTCTGTCTGTCTGTCTGTCTGTCTGTCTGTCTGTCTGTCTGTCTGTCTGTCTGTCTATCTATCTATCTATCTATCTATCTATCTATCTATCTATCAACTGTTTTTATCTGTCTGTCTGTCTGTCTGTCTGTCTGTCTGTCTGTCTGTCTGTCTATCTATCTATCTATCTATCTATCTATCTATCTATCTATCTATCTATCTATCTATCTATCTATCTATCTATCTATCTATCTATCTATCTATCTATCTATCCAACCATCTGTTCATCCATTTGTCCATCCATCCATCCATGCATCTATCTATCTATCTATCCAACCATCCATCCGTTCATCCATTTGTCTATCCGTCCGTCCATTCATCCATCGTTTAATCGATCCATTCATACATCAATCGATCCATCCATCCATCTATAAATCTTGCTTTTCTTACCCTCTTTTTCTCAATTGCTTTGGCACAGTTTTTGAAACAGACTTCAGGCATTCTCTAAACTGTGAGTCCAGATCTCAAAACTGTAAAGTGTAGTTCCTCATAACAAAAGAGATATTTCAAAATCTGAAAAGAATCAAGTTAAGAAAAGTAACACAGCGTTTAAACATGCGCTCTGTAGCTGACGCTGATCGGTCAGCTTGTATTTTGTTCATTGTTTTGTATTATATTATTTGAATGTGTATTGGTTTATCTTATACATTTCCTTGTTTCCGGTTCCGAGTCAGAGGTCACATGATCTTTCATGATTGATTTAACCTGTCAGAGTTTGTATGGAGAGCAAAGTGAGATCTCAACACAGGCACCTGTTAAATGCTCCTGCTTATTCTACAGCTGGTTATCAGGCTAACATGCTAAACTAAACATTGTTGTATATTATTTGTTTATTTTGATGTCCTTTGTGTTTGTGTAAAACATTTGGTTTGTTTATTTGATTAGTTTTGACTGTGTTCAATAAACTAAACGTATGGACATTGGGAAGCGTGAACTGTTTTTATAACCGGCGGGTAGCTACAACCACAGTGCCAACTGATGTGGGCTACAGTTTCCACATACAAAGAATATATATATATATATATATATATATATGAATCAATATCCTTTTAAAATTGACTGAGAAAATGTGCAACTAGATAGAATTGATGAACAAGTTTAGCATTAACAGTAGCATTAAATGTATATGAGTGACTGATGCTGTGATTTGTTTGCATTGTTAATAATGAGGTAAACAATCTTCTGCTGCCTTCAGTATGGCACAAAATGTCATGCATAATGGAGCTCAAACTCATTCTGGTTACATAAACTCTGATGTGCAATCAAATTTGTAAAGCTGCTTTGAAACAAGAGCACTATACCGAATTGATTATTACATGGCTGTCTGGAGTACTTGATTCTGATTGGTCAGTCGCTATATTTAATGTCTGTTATTTCAAGATAATCTGCATACTAGAATCATCAGTGAATACGTTCACATCCATATTTATATGTTGTGTCTTATATTGTGTATATATATATATATATATATATATAGATAGATTTATATGTTATATTACACTACTTGGGGTCACAGTGACGCAGTGGGTAGCATGATCACCTCACAATAAGAAGGTCACTGGTTCGAGCCTTGGCGGGGTCAGTTGGCATTTCTCAGTCCAAACACATGCGCTGTAGAGGAATTGATGAACCAAATTGGCCGTAGTGTATGAGTGTGAAAGCAAGAATGTATGGGTGTTTCCCATTGTTGGGTTGCGGCCGGAACGGCACACGTAAAACATGTGCTGGATAAGTTGGCGGTTCATTCCGCTGTGGCATCCCCCGATTAATAAAGGGACAAAGCCGAAAAGAAAATAAATGACGATTATACTATATATTTATACGTTGTCTGTTATACGCTGCTGTTTTTGGCTGTTTGGCGCCATCTTGTGGCTGAGTAATATGTAGGTTAGTGTATGCTCCGTTCAGATGTTTTCCTTTCTGTCAGCTTTGCCTTTAATTGAAGAATTAATGAACTAATATGGCTCTGAACAATGTTTTGTGTTTAATTTCTATGTTTTGTGGCTAATAGTAACGTAATTGGAAGTTAAAAGTTGTAAAGTGTGGCCCATTTATCTAAAGTAGCGCTAGTTATAGTGGTTTAACTGTACTATCAGCTAGCTCTAATTCTGGAAGCTACTGCACACAACACTTTAACACCACACTGAGGGTTTCTGCTCAGTTACGTTTCTCAGCAGTATTGATTTGAGTCAGTAACTGATGCTGTGTGTGTGTGTTTGCAGCAATACTCCTGAGGCCTGCAGATCAATACTGATGGGCTGTCTGAATGGGAGTGGCTGCTGGAATTGGCTGACTGAGATTGGCTGACCGTGATTGGCTTACTGGGATTGGGTGTCTGTGATTGGCTGGCTGTGACTGTCTGACTGTGATTGACCTCTGTGATTGGGTGGCTGTGATTTGCTGACTGTGATTCATTGATTGGGATTGACTGACTGCGACTGTCTGACTGGGATTGGGTGGCTGTGATAGGCTGATTGCGATTGGCTCCCGTGACTGTCTGTCTGCTTGGCTGCTGGGATCGGCTAACTGTAATTGGTTGCTGTGATTGGCTTCTGTGATCTATGCTATGATTGGCCGACTGTGACTGGCTGACTGTGATTCGATTCAGTGATTTGCTGACTGTGATTGGTTGCTGTGATTTGCTGACTTTGATTGGCTGCTGGGATTGGGTGGCTGTTACTGGCTGTTGTGATTGGCTGACTGTGATTGAGTGGCTGTAATTGGGTGACTGTGACTGGCTGACTGTGATTGGCTGATTGGGGCTGTGACGGGCTGACTTTGATTAGCTGATTATGACTGTGATTGGCTGCTGTGATTCTTTGATTGTGATCAGTTGACTGTGATAGGCTGGCTATGACTGGCTGACCGTGATTGGCTGACTGAGATCGGGTGGCTGTTATTGTTTAACTTTGATTGTTTGACTGTGATCAGTTGACTGTGATTGGCTGGCTATGATTGGCTGACTGTGGTTGTTTGACTGTGATTGGGTGTCTTGTGATCGGGTGTCTGTGATTGTTTGACTGTGATTGGCTGACTGAGATCGGGGTTGTATTCGGTTGACTGTGATTGGCTGGCTATGACTGGCTGACTGTAATTGGCTGACTGTGATTTTTTGACTGTGATCAGTTTACTGTGATTGGCTGACTGTGATCGGTTGACTGTGATTGGCTGGCTATGATTGGCTGACTAATTGGCTGACTGTAATTGTTTGACTGTGATCAGTTGACTGTGGTTGGCTGGCTATGATTGGCTGACTGTGATTGTTGGACTGTGATCAGTTGACTGTGATTGGCTGGCTGACTGTGATTGTTCGACTGTGATTGGCTGGCTATGATTGGCTGACTGAGATCGGGGGCTGTAATCGGTTGACTGTGATTGGCTGGCTATGACTGGCTGACTGTGATTGTTTGCCTGTGATCAGTTGATTGTGATTGGCTGACTGTGATTGTTTGCCTGTGATTGGGTGTCTTGTGATCGGGTGTCTGTGATTGTTTGACTGTAATCGGTTGACTGTGATTGGCTGACTATGATTGGCTGACTGTGATTTTTTGACTGTGATCAGTTTACTGTGATTGGCTGGCTAAGACTGGCTGACTGTAATTGTTTGACTGTGATCAGTTGACTGTGGTTGGCTGGCTATGATTGGCTGACTGTGATTGTTGGACTGTGATCAGTTGACTGTGATTGGCTGGCTGATTGTGATTGGCTGACTGAGATCGGGGGCTGTAATCGGTTGACTGTGATTGGCTGGCTATGACTGGCTGGCTGTGATTGTTTGACTGTGATTGGCTGACTATGACTGGCTGGCTGTGATTGGCTGACTGCCTGTGACTATCTAACTGTGATTGACTGACTGTGGCTGTGATTGGCTGCTGCGATTGACTGCTGTAACTGACTGACTGTGGCTGTGATTGGCCGGCAGTGAGGGTGTCTCCGCTCCATGTGTCTCCTCCATATGGCGTGTGTTGATGAACCTGCAGCTCAGCCATCTGGACGGATCAGATTCAGCAGCTCACAGTGAGAGTGACGAGCAGGAGGACACATGATCACAGAAAGCAGATCTGGAGGACACGCTGTTAGGCTCTTCTGGGGGTTTCCTGATGGTCCCGCATCCTTCAAGCCTCAACATATATATCTATAAAGAGGTCACAACATGAGCAGACAGCAATATCCCTGAGTAAAACAGGCAAGAGATCAGGACAGGCAGAAGAAGATATAAAACAGGCAAGGCAAACAGCAAGAAACAATCCAGGAAATATTCTGAAATGTCCACAATGTACAGTCAACAGCGTGAGAATACCCATAATGCACTGTGAGAGTTAAAATATCGATGCAGTAATGACCCAGTTAGCTTAGTGAGTTAGTGTAAGGTAGACTACTCGTAAGCCAAAGATTGAGGGAGTGAATGAAGCGTGCTCTCTCCATCTTCAGGTTGTGTGTGTGTGATTTGGATACATACATGGACATACGTGTACATGAATGGGTTAAAAGCAAAGGAGCATTTTGGAGTGTGTGTAAAAGCATACTTCACTTCACTAAACATCCTTTCATCGCATGACATCAGTGAGTTTTAGCATGTCTCCTGCTGTGTGTGTCAGTAGTGTGAGCCCAGTCCAGTCCAGGCTCCTGCAGTGTTTCACATGTGTGTGTGTGTGTTTCACAGGGATTTCCTCCCTCGTGGATCCGGCATTGTCACCCGTCGTCCTCTTGTCCTGCAGCTTATTAACTGTCCCACAGGTGAGTCTCCTCAGTTAAAAACTACCCATAACCACTGCACAAACACACACAGGTGAAGTCAGAATTATTTGCCCTCTTGTTTATTTTTTCCTTCAATTTCTGTTTAACAGAGAGCAGATTTCTCCAACACATCTGTAATCATAATAGTTTTAATAACTCATCTCTAATAACTGATTTATTTTCTCTTTGTCATGATGACAGTAAATAATATTAGACTAGATATTCTTCAAGACACTAGTATTCAGCTTAAAGTGACATTTAAAGGCTTCACTAGGGTAATTAGGGTAAAGTTAGGGTAATTAGGCAAGTCATTGTATAACAGTGGTTTATTCTGGAGACAATCCAATACTAATATTGCTGAAGGGGGATAATAATATTGACCTTAAAATGGCTTTACAACAATGAAAAACTGCTTTTTTTCTAGCTGAAATAAAACAAATAAGACTTTCTCCAGAAGAAAAAATATGATCAGACATACTGTGAACATTTCCTGAATCTGTTCAACATCATTTAGGAAATATCTGAACCTTACACCTGGTGCAATGCGGCATCAAGTGCTACTGAAGTCAGTGCCTTTGCTATTTCAGCCTGGTGCAGGTATCATTTTCACATGCTGCGCCCTGCTGGTTAAAAAGCAGTACATTTGCACCTATTAGTTCAGGTGAAAATGCAGGGTTCAACACTAAGGATTTTTCCTACAGGCCCAATCGGGCCAGTTCAGATTTTTCCTTGCCCTGCCAAAATCTTCACAGGCCCCACCCAAAAAAGAAGTTAATAGCTAATTCTTAGCCACATATTTTAAAGAATGTGTCAAAAGCCAAATATAATCGTATACACACACTTTATATTCAGAATAACCTTTCTTACACTACAACTGACTATTAACAAAATTACAATTGATGTAACTAAACTTGAAAAAATTATTATATATATATAAATATATAGGATTCTGAATTATAGGCTTAAAGTATATAGAGAAATAACAGATGGACCGGTGTTGTGCCGAGAAATGCACCCTCGCTGAAAGGTGCATATATTAACTTGAATTGATTTTTAATAATTAATAATAGAGTTATGACAACTAATGACAGTGACTGAGGTGAGTTTCATCAATGGACCCCTTCCCTTACAGAAGATATATATTTAAATAAATAGATTTAATTTAAACACAATACTGATTAGATTAATTAAAGTGAATGGTTTAATGTGTGCTTTAGTTGAAAACTACAACAATTTGATGTTTTTCGTTTGTTTAAAACCCACCAAAATGCCTAATTTCAGAAACCGGCTCATTACATCAGTCTACAGTCAATATTTGTATTTTTCATTCATCACAAAAGATCCAAACGCTACTCGATTCGTTTATTTGACTCTGAGTCGACTCTTTAGTTAAAGAATCAATAGTTTTAAACATGCTGCACTTTCAGATTTACACCTCAGCTGAATGACTTCACTCACTCAGAGCTGTGTTACACACTGCACGGGGGGTTATTTTCATAAACCCATAATAGGGGCTCTTTAATACACTGTAATGAAGTCATTTATTTAATAACAGGCAGGGTTCAGATGTTCAGATGTTCATCTTTCTGCGTAATGATGTGTTTTCTAACATGCTCTTCTGCTTCCTCTCAGAATATGCTGAGTTTCTTCACTGTAAGGGGAAAAAGTTCACGGATTTCGATGAGGTTCGTCAGGAGATCGAGGCGGAGACGGATCGAGTCACGGGCCAGAATAAAGGCATCTCTCCTGTCCCCATTAACCTGCGCGTCTACTCTCCAAACGGTCAGATCACAGCTCTCAAACCTACATCTGATTATTAATATTAATACTACAGGGCCTGACTCTGATTGGCTGATGAGCATTTTGAGGTGTGTTGTTGTTTTCATATAAACAGTGTTGGGGAATGTTACTTTTAAAGGTAATTCATTACATTGAGTTACTCTCAAAATAATAACTAGATGCCTTACTCAGTTACTCTTTATGGTCAGTAATGCTTTACGTTACTTCAATTTAAATTTTAATTTTTATAATTATTTTGGAAACACAATAAGGTTCATTAGTTAATGCATTTACTGACATGAACTAATCAACACTTGTACAGCATTTATTAATCATAACTGAACATTTACTAATGCAGTATTAACATCCAAGTCCATGCTTGTTAACATTAGTTAATGCACTGTGAGCTAACAATGGACAACTGTATTTTCATTAACTAACGTTAATTAACATGATCAAATACTGTAGTAAATGTATTGTTCATTGATTGTTCATGTTAGTAAATGCATTAACTAACATTAATAAACTTATTGTAAAGTGTGACCATTATTTTTTGAGGGTTTTTCACCTTTAATGACAGAACAGTGGAGATTTACAGAGAGGAAGCATGTGGAGCAGAGAGAGGGGAAGGATCAGCAAAGGACCTTGAGCCGGGAATCGAACTCGGGTCACCGCGAGCACCTGGGTGTTATATGTCGACGCACTAACCAATAGGCTATTGGCGGCAACCTTTACGTTACTTTTGAGTTACTTTCGCGTTATCTTTTCTGACCTGGCTTTTTTAGGCCCTATTGGATTTGGTCCGTTTCGTCTTCTTCTTCTCTAGAATGAATCATATTTTTTGAGGGTCTAACCAAGCTTTGGCCTCATGTACGGAGACTTGTGTTGAATTCATACTAAAACATTGCGTACGCACAAAGCTGTAAATGTGCGCAGGCAGTAAATAATTCAGCTGTATGAAACATGCATTTCTCTTTGTACATCTGAATTTACGTGAAACTGAGCACGTGTGCATGAGTGCAAAACCCCTCCCTGACTCCTCCCCCGTATAAATATGCTAATGACTCTACTTTGGTGAAAACCAAACGAAAAAGCAATGGCAAAAGCAAGCAAGAAGAGAAACTTGACAGAATGTGAATTGGAGGTGCTCCTACTGGAGGTAGACCTGAGAAACACGGTGTTATTTGCAAGTTTGTCCTCCAGAATTAATAACAATAAATAGAGTGTGAGAGTTTAGCTGATGCGGTTAACGCAGTGGGGTCTGAACATCGCACTGTGAGTAATTAAAAATGAAACGGTCTGATGTAAAGGTGCAGGTTAAGAGGAGAACAGCGGCGCACCGTCAAAGTATGGAGCGAACAGGCGGGGGAACAGGGCTGAACTAACACCCTTTGAGGAGAGAGTTGCCTCAGTTGTGGACGACACACAGTTTTAGAGTTGATTGAATATTTGATCTCAAATGGTGTCAGAGTTTAACTGGCTTTTACAAAATAATAAATAAAGTGCTAATTCCACAAACAGAGTCTTGTGCAATACGCAGGGTGTTTTCCTGAACATTTGGGTGCTGGTTTATTGTTTCATTTCATATGGTTGAATTGTTTCATTCATTAGTATGCTTAATTTTTTTTTAATCGAGAAATTAAGCCTTGTGCAACATAAAAATCTGACCTATTTTAATAAACTAAACTAAAAAGTAACTCGTAATACTTTTTTAAAAGATACTCAAATATTCATTCATTCATTCATTCTCCTTCAGATTAGTCCCTTTATTTATCAGGGGTTGCCACAGTGGAAGGAACTGCCAACTATTCTAGCATACGTTTCCCAGTGAATTTACAACAGCTAATGAGCATTGTTAATCACAACGAGGAGTTTGTATAAAGCAGTTATTCAATATATACATAGCAAGGATTCTCAAAATAAGACAAAGTAAATAAATCTGTTTTTTTGGCTCAGAACTGATAGCAATGGCAGAAGTCATGTGTTTGTGTAGAGTATTGTACAATATCTGTATTACAAGATGTTGAATGATTGATTCTTATTGGCTGATGAGATTTATAAGGTGTGCCGTTATTTACAGATAAACACACAGCTCAATTTGTTCTGGCAGGTTTTGGGCAACTATATATCTCTGCTGAATGATTACTTGAGTTATTATGAGTTATTTCACAGCTACATCAGTCAGATATCACATCAGAACTGTCAGTAATTGACTCCGCTTTATTGAATTATGTAAAGAGTAGATTTTGTTCTATTTACTAATAAACATCATTTAAATGTATTTTTTAATATGCATAGACATTTATAAGACGTTATTATTTTTCTTTTAACGTTTTCTTGATTTGTTAATGTTCCGTATTCAATATTCATCTTTATTAATTGCAAATAAATCAATAAATCACTAAAAATATATAAAGAATCACAATAAAAGAAAGTAATGAACACCTCAGGTGTTTAGATGTTATACCGCAGTAGCGGAGTAGCCATTACACCTTGGCTGATGGTCATTCGGAGGTCAGATAAACACACAGCTAAAGTAGTTCTGGCAGGTTTAGAGCGCATTACAGCTCCATGAAACCTGACAAATACAACATCTCAACAGCTGTGCTGGATCACCTGCGGGACTGAGAGTTATTACACTATAATCCACAGCTGAGGTGTATTATTTCTAATAATTCAACACATCATCAGTAATTCCTTACTTTAAATGTGGCTCAACCAATCAGAATCCAGCTGAATGTGTTACAGTGTGATTCTTGAGAGCTGTGCCGTGTGTTTCACTTGTCTGTAATGAATGTGGTGTGTTTTCCTCTGCAGTGCTGAACCTGACGCTGGTGGATCTGCCGGGAATGACTAAAGTGCCGGTGGGAGATCAGCCTGCAGACATCGAGCACCAGATTAAAGACATGCTGATGCAGTTTGTGACTAAAGAGAACTGCCTGCTGCTGGCCGTGTCGCCCGCTAACTCTGATCTCGCTAACTCTGATGCCCTGAAGATCGCCAAAGAAGTCGACCCGCAGGGTGAGGGAGCTGATACACACACATTAACACTTGCTCATTCAGCAGACACGTGTGTCCAGAGTGACTTACGATTCAGGAGGCATTCAGTGATTCAACTAGAAGAGGCAACACACACAACAAGAGCTGAGGATACAGAGGAACTGTCAGTGCTAGGGGAATTACGGGATAGAGTCAGAAGTGGGGGGGGGATATATAGAGAGAAGAGTGTTTCTACAGGTGGTTTGTCAAGCCCACTCACCTGTGTGAGGTATACTTCACAAATGCACAATGTCTTTTTGATATAGAGTGAGTGTAAGAAAGTATCTGGTGCAAATGTGCAAAACAACTAGTGCAAGTGTCTGTTGGAGCTCTATTTTAATGATCTAGGCGCAAAGTCTAAAGCTCATGGTGCAAAAGCATTAAGGGTGTGTCCAAATGCACTTCTGCTTTTTTAAGGATGGATAAATCCGCTCTGTGCCCCGGCGCATGGTATAACAGGGTTGAGCTTATTCTCTAAATGAGTTCTGGGTGTGTTTTGAGCATAACCTGCATTAAACCAATCAGAGTCTCGTCTCTCATTCCCTTTAAGAGTCAGTTGTGTCGCTCCATGGTGCATTTGCTATTTACATGTCGACTTTGTAAGAGTAAAAACTGAACGCTTCACTAGAGAGAAAACAGTTAAACAGAGCATCTGCAGCGCGAGGATGAAGAACGAGCCTCCTCCAATCAGCCTCTTTACTTTACCTCTTTACTTTACTCCTTTACTTTGGTGGAGTAAGGAAACGGTCGAATCTCACTCCACTGAACACATCCATTAGCCCACATATTTAATCTCCTTTGTTAAGCTCAAAGATTTGATCAAAACTATTTCTGAATTCAGTTCTAATCTCCAGCAAAGGAATAAATGATCAATAATAATGAAGTGTGGTCAAAACACTGAGTTATATCCAAACACACGTCCTGTTCTGATGCTCCATATGGTGACGCAGACGTCTCCAAAACCCCACAGCTGGACAAATCTACACTTGTGTTTATTAAAACAGATATAAATCTGCAGATAATCAATAATACTGCTGATAATAATCACATTATACAGATGCAGATCGTCATGAATAAACTGATAAAGCCCCCCGAGGTGAAGAAGGCATGGAGGCAGTGCTGTTTATATTGATGTAGAAAATCATCATTTCTGGATCATTTTAATCCTTTAATTGTTTTCATCTGGAAAGATATGTGTGTGTTGCTGATCATCCTGTGTGTATTCAGCAGTGTGTAAGTGTTTGGACCTGTATAGGCTCATAACTAACGTGCTCTGCTGGACTTTAGAGCAGCTATTAGTTGGTTAGTGTCGCGGCCTATTTCAGCTCCTCAGAATAGCAGCGCTCAAACAATGCGCCTTAACACACCTCCTTTACAGACCAGCACACACATGAGTCCACAAAGTGGCGCAAATGGACTTGCTGTTTAAACAACGTGGAGCAAAACATGAAAATCACTGCTGCGCTGGTCTGAACACGTCTTATTGCACCGGGTGTCTAATAGGGCCCTTAAAGTGTCAGAGAGATGGAGAGTGTGATTTCTACAGGTGGTTTGTCAAAGCCACTGACCTGTGTGAGGCACACTCAGAATGAATCTTGTTTTGGGGTTGTTGTGTGGTGAGGAAGGGGAAGAGAAGACAGACAGAAACAAACATACAGAGCATACCTGCCAACATTTGTCTTTGAAAGTTGTGTATTTTTCGCGAGCGGGTTGCTGCTGCGATGGGAGCAGGGCGGAGGATCGCGATGCCGGCTCAGCATTGTAATGTCTATCAGCCATCAGCGATGGATGATGGCATCATCTATCGACCCAAGATTATTTACGACAGATACTTTACTGTAATTGCACTACATTTTTAGCCAAGTAATGTTACTTTAAGTATGATTTCTCAGTACTCTTTCCACCACTGGAAATACATAATAACTGAAAGCACAAAACCCAAACCTGTTATATGTGTTCACATGACACTTCTGCTTTAAAGTAAACACACTTTGAGGCTAATGCTTTACATTTTTCCTAAGTAGTTTGTTTTTTCGTTTATAGGCAAATTAAATAAAACAGGTTAACTAGATTTTCCACTTAATCCAATATAAAGCTGTAGCAGACGCATCTGACCGTGTTTGTGTTCTCCTGCAGGTCAGAGGACCATCGGTGTCATCACTAAACTGGATCTGATGGATGAAGGAACCGATGCTCGAGATATCCTGGAAAACAAGCTGCTGCCGCTGCGGAGAGGTGAGAGAATAACCAGACACATGCACACAACCATGAGCATTAGGGTATATACAGTTGAAGACAGATTTATTCACCCTCCTGTATATATTTCAATTTTATGTATAACGGAGAGCAGATTATTTCAGCACATTTCTAATCATAATAGTGTTAATAACTCATCTCTAATAACTGATTTATTTTCTCTTTGTCATGATGACAGTAAATAATATTAGTCTAGATATTCTTCAAGACACTTCTATACAGCTTAAAGTGACATTTAAAGGCTTAACTAGGGTAATTAGGGTAAAGTTAGGGTAATTAGGCAAGTCATTGTATAACAGTGGTTTGTTCTGGAGACAATCCAAAACTAATATTGCTGAAGGGGCTAATAATATTGACCTTAAAATGGCTTTAAAACTATTAAAAACTGCTTTTATTCTAGCTGAAATAAAACAAATAAGACTTTCTCCAGAAGAAAAAATATTAGAGGAAATACTGTGAACATTTCCTGAATCTGTTCAACATCATTTAGGGAATATTTGTAAAAGAAACTGAATTCACAGGAGGACGATTTTCAGCCACTAATAAACTTCCAGTGAAGGGTTAATGTCAATACACTGTAAAATGCAGGGTTCCACACAGTTCATTTATATTGTCTCAACACAAATAGATTAAATTAATGTAACAGATATAAGTGGGTTGAACATAAAACAATTAAGTTGACTCCCAAAAACCTTAATAATTGTGTTGTTTCAGCTCGTTTTAAATAAGTAGTTTGAACAGGCAAGAATGCGTGTATTTTCAACTTCATACAGTTTCTTTTACAGCATCTCAATGTTGTAATGTAATTATGATATATTGAGTTAAATAGACTTCAGCATTCATTTAGTTGTTCAAGTGTAAAACAATATGAAAAGCAGCTTAAAAACAAGCGCCGTCAGGAGCAGCAGGCAAGAGCTGAAAATCCATTGAAAATTCATTCAGTTTCCTTCAGCTTAGTCCCTTTATTTATCAGGGGTTGCCACAGTGGAATGAACCGCCAACTATTCCAGCATATGTTTTACACTATGGATGCCCTTCCAGCTGCAACCAAGTACTGGGAAACACCCATACACACACACTCATACACTACGGCCAATCTAGTTGATCTATTCCCCTATAGCACATGTGTTTGGACTGTGGGGGAAACCAGAGCACCTGGAGAAAACCCACACCACCACGGAGAGAACATGCAAACTCCACACAGAAACGCCAACTGACCCAGCTGGGACTCGAACCAGTGACCTTCTTGCTGTGAGGTCACAGTGCTAACCACTGAGCCACCATGTCACCCCTCCAAATTAAATACTGTGGTAAAATACATTTCCATATTCTGAAGACCTGACACAGAACAATGTCATTTAATGCAGTGCTTCTTGTCTGGTCTGAGACCTACTTCATATCCTATATCAATCAAGGCAGTGAACATCATGGATTTTTAAAGAAACTAGATCTTAAACGCAGCGATCCTACATCTTGAATGACCTGTGGGTGAAATGTAAAATAACAGGAAATTTTCCCTTTTCGGGTGAACTATCCCTTTAAGATCCCCTCAGATGTTTCGTGAATACAGGCTGCAGGAATCATCTCTCTGTCTCCCTCTAGTGGAGGAACATCTGTGTTTCTGTGAGTAAAAACATACGTCTTCTTGGTTTCTTTCTGTGCATATGCCAATGAAGGATATTTATGGGAAGTTCAGCAGTTTTCCACACGTCAGCTTTTCCCATCACCTTCTCTTCTCCGGGTCTGCTCATGTAATATAAGACAAGAAAAGACACAGACATGCTTTATAGGAAGATCCTGCAGGAACATCACTACAAAAGCAGAAACGGGAGACTTTCCTCTTATTGCTGACGTTTAAGAGTTTACAAATTGTAACTCTTTCTCTAAATATTGCTGGATAAACCGAGAGAAGAGTTTCAAACATTCATTCATTTTCTTTTCAGCTTAGTCCCTTAATTAATCTGGGGTCACCACAGCGGAATGAACCGCCATATATATATATATATATATATATATATATATATATATATATATATATATATATATATATATATATATATATATATATATATATAGTATAAATCAGGGGCGTTGCTAGACGTAAAGCTCTACTAGGGCACAGCTCCCCCTCCAAAAAATAAATAAATAATAATATAAATGAATAAATAATATTAAATAAATAAATAAATAAATAAATAATATAAATAAATAAATGATATAAATAAATAATATAAATAAATAAATAATATAAATAAATAAATAAATAATATAAATAAATAAATAAATAATATAAATAAATAAATAAATAAATAATATAAATAAATAAATAAATAATATAAATAAATAAATAATATAAATAAAATAAATAATATTAAATAAATAAATAAATAAATAATATAAATAAATAAATGATATAAATAATATAAATAAATAAATAATATTAAATAAATAAATAAATAAATAAATAAATAAATAAATAATATAAATAAATAAATGATATAAATAAATAAATAATATAAATAAATAAATAAATAATATAAATAAATAATATAAATAAATAAATAAATAATATAAATAAATAAATAAATAATATAAATAAATAAATAATATAAATAAAATAAATAAATAAATTATATATATATATATATATATATATATATATATATATATATATATATATATAATTATAAATAACAGTATTATTGTTATTATACGATTATTATTCTAAATAAATAATAGAAATTAATCCTAAATGTAATTGGGAAACAATCTAAAGACACAACTGGAGTGATGCTAAGATCATTTAAGAAATCTTTTGCATAAATATTAATTTTATTACAGTGAAAACCATACAGACAACTCTATAACATACAAAAAAAAGATGTTTATAGAATTATTAGTTGTGTGTTGTCTTAGACCCGACTCATGTCTGAGAGTTAGGTTTATTAAGTCTTACCTCTCTGACTCATCATCCCTCCTTTGTGCTTCATACAAAAAAAATCACCGTCATATTACTTAAACTTTGTTTTGTCGACATGCAAACTTCACTGCGTGCCGACACCTCTGTATAAAAGACTGTTACGCCGGCAATTTTTTCAGCGTGCATGTTCACTACCAAGACTTACACTGGGAGCAGAGCAGCGTGTCAAGCAGGAGCAGTGTTGTTTGTTTTTTCTGCGCACATGCTCAGTTCACTTTTTGATTAAACTGCATTGCTTTCATCAGCGTTGGTTCGGTTGCACATAGAGAATAACGTCTTTATTCTGGGATTACCACTCTTAATAAATACACTTGCATATAAAGTAAATCGTATCTCAAAGCATGTAGCACTGGTGATTTTTACTGGGGCACGTGCCCCAGTCAATGGGGTCTAGCGACGCTCCTGGTATAAACAAATAAACAAAATAAACAACAAATATAGACTCCGATAGATGCATAGATGTACACACATATATACATATGTTTACACACACACAAACACACTAGTATTTACATGTGTATATACATGCAAACACTGTACACGCATTCAAATATACACAATATACATATATATATATATATATAATATATGCATAAACCGCTTATTAAAGTGTTTATTTTTTTTGCATAATAGGTCCCCTTTAATAACTCTTTTGCTCAATCAGAGTTAAGCTTTGCATGTGTTCTGAACTGTGTTTTTTGGGTATTTTTAATCCAACTCGACATTACAGATCCTGCCATGTGACTCATCTATATTGCTATATTGATGCTGAGATGTTATATATTGTATATTATTATTAAAGTTAAATGCTGTAACAATAACTTTGCTCTGTTCAACTCTCAAAGCAAAATCACCTGTTCCTCCGGTTTGATCCTACATGAGATGTGTTCATGTGTTTTCTGGCTTCAGGCTACATTGGTGTGGTGAACCGCAGTCAGAAAGACATTGACGGAAAGAAGGACATTAACGCTGCGATGGCGGCCGAGAGGAAGTTTTTCCTGTCTCATCCCAGTTACAGACACCTGGCCGACCGCATGGGGACGCCATACCTGCAGAAAACACTCAACCAGGTGAGACTGTGGAGAAAACCAGCACATCTTCACTCCTCAACGTGTGGAAAAGCTTGCGTTCAGTCACATGCACACACTGTATTAGGAATGATGTGGGTGGAGCTACTTTAGCTAATGAGATGTGGGTGTGGCCGATCATGCATAGTAAATTAGCTGTTTACAAATAACACTTTGCAATTTTTAATGTTTTGAGAAATAAATATAAATATTTATCAGATATTTTAATCATTTTCTGTAACTTTTGTTCAATCTAAAGATTTGTATGCCACTGAATAAATTTGCATATTTAAATTATGTGGGATTTCTTGGTCTAGTTTTAGTACATTTTTAATTTATAAATGCAAATGTAGTTTCTTTATTTAAATAGTTATTGTAATAAACCATAACTGTTGTGGATTCAGTGGGCGGGGCTACATGCACTAATGACATGGGGGTGTGGCCAATCATGCATATTAATTGAGTTGTTTTACAAATAACACTTTACAATATTTTTTATGTTTAGAGAAATATATATATATATATAAATTTGATATTTTAATTAATTTGTGGTTTTCTTGGTAACTTTGGGTCAATCTAAAGATTTGAATGCCACTGGATTAATGGCAAAATTTGCATATTTAAATTGTGTGTGATTTGTTGGTCTAGTCATAGTCCATTTTTAAAATGTTTATATAACTTTAGATGTATTTTCTACATTTAAATACCCAGTTATTGGAATAAACCATAATTGTTGTGGACTTGGGCTAATGTGATGGGGTGTGACCAATCATTGTAATGGGTGTGACCAATTTGAAGTGGGTGGAGCCACCTGGGCTAATGACATGGGGGTGAGGCCAATCATGCATATTAATTAAGTTGTTTACAAATAACACTTTACAATTTTTGATGTTTTGAGAAAGAAGACGAGGATATATTTATAAATAGGAACATAGTATGTAGTAACATAATTAATAATAAGTAAATAGTATTGTATTAAACAATTGTTTTGGATTCAATGGGTGGAGCTAACTGGGCTAATGAGATAGGCGTGTGGCCAATCATGCATATTAATTGAGTTTTTACAAATAACACTTCACAATTTTTGAGAAACAAGACTATAAATATAACTAAGACTATTTATCTTCGATATTTTAATACATTTTCTAGTAACTTTTGGTCCATCTAAAGATCTGGATGTCACTGGATAAATTGATGAATTTGCATAATTAATTTATGAGTGATTTATTGGTCTAGTTTTAGTCAATTTATAATAAAAAATTCAATTGGCGTAGAGATAAACTTAAATTAAACTTACATTTTAAAATAAAAATAAATACAAATATAAATAATTGTTTTTTATTAAACTTAAAGTCCTCATTATTCCGCTCTGTGTTTCTCTGTTTTCTCTTGCAGCAACTGACCAATCATATCCGTGACACGCTGCCTGGGCTGCGCGCTAAGCTCCAGAGCCAGCTTCTGTCCATCGAGAAGGAAGTGGAGGAGTACAAGAACTTCCGTCCAGACGACCCGTCCAGGAAGACCAAAGCCCTGCTGCAGTCAGTACACACACTATCATACACCCGGCACCATACGATACGCCATGATGAGTAGTTTCAGCCGCACCTTAAAATAGCAAAAGTGGATTGAGACACATACAGTGCATTAAACCATGTGCTTACATCATTATAATATCATCCAAGTATCAATATTGTCCCAGATATTAGATGCAGTTGATGTCTGTTGTGTTCAGGATGGTGCAGCAGTTCTCAGTGGACTTTGAGAAGCGCATCGAGGGTTCAGGAGATCAGATAGACACCTATGAGCTTTCTGGAGGAGCTCGAATCAACCGCATCTTCCATGAGCGATTCCCCTTTGAGCTGGTGAAGGTGAGAGAGCATGAGTGCTAACACACACTGCATTATGCCATCAGTTATGTATTACCAGGTATGTTAGTTCTTCGTACCTCACCTTAAAACATCTGTGATGGTTTGACAGATCCTGGATCTTTTAATGGTGATAACAGATGGCTAATTTGGTTCTTTAAACAAGTTTTCAAATCAGATTAAAGTTATCTGAGATGATGAGATGACTCTCTCAATTCTTCTAATCATGATCATCAATCATCAGTGGTTGGTGATTGGCTGGCAGCGAGACAGCAGCACAGTGACATCATGAAGAGTAATTAATAACAGTATTATCATTAACTAACCCTTCAAAACATAACTATAGGTAATAATAGCTGCTTTCATGAATGCTGTGATTATAAATGTGGAAACCTCTTTCAAAGACATTAAATAGTCTTAATTATTGTAAATGTTAGTCTGCTGCAGCTCTTCTGCGAGCCACTATGAGTCTGTGGTGATTTGGAGTAGTTTTCAGACTGTCTCTCTCTGTGTCTGTATGAGTCACGCCGCAGGACTGCCTGCAGGTCTCAGAGCAGTACTTATGAGTAAAACATTCCACCTTCCTGTGGCCTGGAGGAAACACACACACACACTCACAAGCACACACAGAAAACATCCTTCAAATGAAGCATTGACTGTCTCAAATGACACACCGTATCCACCATGCACTCAGTCCTGTATGACTGGACAGTAGTGCCCTTCGTCTGATTTTTTTTACTCTCTGAAAAAATGGTTTCCAAGCTAACTCAACTAGCAGCTCCTCCTCTTCATCAACAGCTCCTCCCTTTAATCAGCAACTCCTCCCCTCCCCTTTATCAGTAGCTCCTCTTACTTTTAAGCCCCTCCCCTTCATCAGCAGCCTCTCTCCTTTATCACCAGCTCCTCCCCTTCTTCATCATCATTTTCTCCTCTTTATCATCAGCCCCGCCCCTTTATCATCAGTGGCCTCTCTTACTTTTAAGCCCCTCCCTTTCATCACAAGCTCCTCCCCTTCTTCATCATCATTTCCTCCTCTTTATCATCAGGCCCTCCTCTTCATCAGTAGCCCCTCCTCTATATTATAAGCCACTCCGCTTTCCCAGCAACCCCTCCTCTTTATCATAAGCCCCTCCTATTCTTCATCATCATTTCTTCCTCTTTATCATCAGGCCCTTCCCTTCATCAGTAGCCCCTCCTCTATACTATAAGCCACTCCCCTTTCTTAGTAGCCCCTCCTCTTTATCATAAGCCCCTCCCCTTCTTCATCATAATTTCCTCCTCTTTATCATCAGCCCCTCCCCTTTATCAGTAGCCCCTCTTATTTTTAAGCCCCTCCCCTTCATCACCAGCTCCTCCCCTTCTTCATCATCATTTCCTCCTTTATCATTAGGCCCTCCCCTTCATCAGTAGCCCCTCCTCTATATTATAAGCCCCTCCCTTTCCCCAGCAGCCCCTCCTCTTTATCATTAGCTCCTCCTCTTTTATCATCAGGCCCTCCTCTTCATCGGTAGCCCCTCCTCTATATTATAAGCCCCTCCCCTTCCCCAGCAACCCTCCTCTTTATCATCAGCTCCTCCCCTTCTTTATAATCATTTCCTCCTCTTTATCATCAGCTCCTCCCCTTTGTCAGTAGCCCCTCTTACTTTTAAAACCCTCCCCTTCTTTATAATTATTTCCTCCTTTTTATCATCAGGCCCTCCCCTTCATCAGTAGCCCCTCCTCTATATGATAAGCCCCTCCCCTTCCCCAGCAGCCCCTCCTTTTATCATCAGCTCCTCCCCTTCATCATTTCCTCCTCTTTATCATCAGGCCCTCCCCTTCATCAATAGCCCCTCCCCTTCCCCAGCAACCCCTCCTCAATCATTAGCCTCTCCCCTTCATCAGTTGCCCCTCCTCTTTATCATCAGCCCCTCCCCATCATCAGAAGCCCCTCCCCTTTATTGGCCTTGAAACTAAATATAATTTAAAGTCTGCATAAACCAGAAGCTGCGACTGTTTTTTTTTTGTGTCGTATTGTGACAGTTCTACAGAAACAGAATATTAAATGAGCTAACAGTGGGCGTGGCTTGTTTTTTCTACTGCAAGCTGATTGGATGTAGTAAAGTAGGCGTTTCACCCAGTAAGATGGGAAAAAGGGTTTGGGGAGAGTTATTACAATCTAACACACTCCTCCTCCTCACATTACTGTTTGATGCCATAGCATTGACAGGACGTGGTTATGGGCGTGGTTAAGTATGTTAGCCCCGCCCAATACCTCACACAAACCTAATCTAAGAATTAAACTGAAAACAAAGAGCAAGTGCATTTGCAGATTTCAATGAAAGATTACAGAAGGGCAACCATTGTTTTTGTCCTAATGACATGCACAGATGAACTGTGCAACACAAATCTAGCAATGTGAGCTCACACAATCAATATCAGTTTTGATTTCATGTGTACTTTAACATGTCTTTCATTTGAGTTCTGATCTGAAATGTTGAAGATGTTGCAGATGTAGTGGTTTATTTGTGTGTTTTGTGTCTTCAGATGGAGTTTGATGAGAAGGAGCTGCGGAAGGAGATCAGCTACGCCATCAAGAACATCCACGGCATCAGGCACGTCTGGCCTTTATTTCTCTCCTGATCTCCGTCCTTTTCCTTCGTTTTCAGTTAACCTTAGAGTTTTTACACCGCCGCTCAAAAGTGCTAGAACCCTGACCATTATAATGCTTTTTAAAGATCTGTCTTCTGCTCACCAGGCCTGCATTTGTAGATCCAGAGTAAAGCTACACAGTAAAATCTGAAATATTTACTATATTAAATATCTGTTTTCTAAAAATCTTTCTGTCTTTTGGTGACTCAATTATCTAAAATAATACTTTTATTTAGTATGGATGCTTGAGATAGATAAATGTGCTGAAAATGTGATGATAAAGATGTTTATACATCACAAACTATTTCAGATTTCAGATAAATGCTGCTCTTCTGAACTTCTGCTCATCATAGATAGTTGAAAAATGTATATATATTTATACATTAATCAGCATATAGACTGATTTCAGATTTTTTTAAATAACAGGAATAAATTACATTTTAAAACACATTTAAATAGTTTTATTAGGTACACCTGTCCAACTGCTCATTAATGCAAATGGCTAATCAGCCAATCACATGGCAGCAGCTCAATGCATTTAGGCATGTAGACATGGTCAAGACGATCTGCTGCAGGTCAAACTGAGCATCAGAATGGAGAAGAAAGAGGAATTAAGTGACTTTGAATGTGGCATGGTTGTTGCTGCCAGACGGGCTGCTCTGAGTATTTCAGAAACTGCTGATCTACTGGGATTTTCACGCACAACCATCACTAGGGTTTACAGAGAATGGTCCGACAAAGAGGAAATATCCAGTGAGCGGCAGTTCTGTGGGCGCAAATGCCTTGTTGATGCCAGAGGTCAGAGGAGAATGGCCAGACTGGTTCCAGCTGATAGAAAGGCAACAGTAACTCAAATAAGCACTCGTTACAACCGAGGTCTGCAGAAGAGCATCTCTGAACACACAACACGTCCAACCTTGAGGCGGATGGGCTACAGCAGCAGAAGAACACACCGGGTGCCGCTCCTGTCAGCTAAGAACAGGAAACTGAGGCTACAATTCACACAGGCTCACCAAAACTGGACAATAGAAGATTGGAGAAACGTTGCCTGGTCTGATGAGTCTCCATTTCTGCTGCCACATTCGGATGCTCGGATCAGAATTTGGCCTCAACAACATGAAAGCATGGATCCATCCTGCCTTGTATCAGCGGTTCAGGCTGGTGGTGGTGGTGTAATGGTGTGGGGGAGATTTTCTTGGCACACTTTGGGTCCATTAGTACCAATTGAGCATCAACACCACAGTACACCACATGTCAACACCACAGCCTACCTGAGTATTGTTGCTGACCATGTCCATCCCTTTATGACCACAGTGTCTCCATCATCTGATGGCTACTTCCAGCAGAATAACGCACCATGTCATAAAGCGTGAATCATCTCAGACTGGTTTCTTGAACATGACAATGAGTTCACTGTACTCAAATAGCCTCCACAGTCACCAGAGCTCAATCCAATAGAGCACCTTTGGGATGTGGTGAACAGGAGATTGGCATCATGGATGTGCAGCCGATAAATCTGCAGCAACTGTGTGATGCTATCATGTCAATATGGAGCAAAATCTCTGAGGAATATTTCCAGTAGCTTGTTGAATCTCTGACATGAAGGATTAAGGCAGATCTGAAGGCAAAAGGGGTCTAACCTGGGACTAGTAAGGTGTACCTAATAAAGTGGCCAGTGAGTGCATATGTAAACATTGTATTGTCCAGACTGCATCTTTCTCAGGATGCTGTTATTCGTGTATCTGTCTGCATTCTCTGTATTGGTCTGTAAGATTGCGCTCTTATAACTTATCAATAAGTATTAATGTAAACGATGCATATTGTGAGGTCACGATATAAAAAATAGAGTATAATATGAAAGGACAGACTGTTTACTTTGGCCATACAGCATATTTTACTTCAGATCAAACACATGCAGGCTTGATGAGCAGAAGACTTCTTTAAAAAAGAAAACATTAATACATTTCTAACTCTTTTGAGCAGTGTTGCACGTCACACATCTGATCACAGACGCATCGGTGTGTGTGTGTGTGTTTGCGTTCTCATCTGCAGTTTATGATCAGATCTGTGTGTGCTAGCGAGTCTGAACCGTCGTCTGTGTGTGTGCCTCTCCAATAAACCCTGTTTCAAGTGCTTTTTGTTTTGTCTTGCACACAGTTTAGTGCTGGGAAAACATCAATCACGAGTAATCACATCCAAAATAAAAGTTTGTTTTGACATAATATATGTGTGTGTGTTAAATACAGGTCAAGTCAGAATTATCAGCCCTCCTGTTGGATATTTTATTCCCCAATTTCTGTTTAACGGAGAGCAGATTTCTTCAGCACATCTCTAATCATAATAGTTTAATAACTCATCTCTAATAACTGATTTATTTTCTCTTTGTCATGATGACAGTAAATAATATTAGACTAGATATTCTTCAAGACACTTCTATACTTAAAGTGTCATTTAAAGGCTTCACTAGGGTAATTAGGGTAAAGTTAGGGTAATTAGGCAAGTCATTGTATAACAGTGGTTTGTTCTGGAGACAATCCTAAACTAATATTGCTGAAAGGGGCTAATAATATTGACTAGGGATGCTCCGATCAGGATTTTTGCCGTCAAGAGAGACTATTGATTCCTTGATCATGGTGATCGGCTGATAC